>NW_022755918.1:190736-249821 GCF_011630105.1 Anneissia japonica
TCTAAATTGGTTTTTATTGAAACAGGCAGATACAATAATACCCCAGTAGATGAACGAATCTGTCCTTTATGTAAAAATGAAAAATGGTATTGTGGACGAATTTCACTGTTTTATGTTTTGTACGCATTATGATTATTAACACGCATCCTACATTAATTTCTTTATTCCGTCGCTCATATCACGAACTAACACAATCAAAGTAGATTGTGTTAGTTCGTGAAATCACAGTAGCGCGTCAAAACGAGCGCGTATTGGTTGTCTAGCAATTTTGTATTCTTTACCACACAAAAAGTCCTTAACGACAACAGCGCGTATTTTGACGCGCTTTTTTGATTTCACGAACTAACACAATTGAATTCAATTGTGTTAGTTCGTGATGTGAGCTGTCTCTTATACACATCTAGATGTGTATAAGAGACAGGTGTAAATCTGAGGACCATTGAAAGGAAAACGTCCCAGACCAGATATTTCAAAAACTGGTCAACTGATCCGAATGAAACTTTCGAGAAAGATATTTATTATGTGTAGGGGACGATCCAGGTTAAGGTGTAAATTTGAGGGTCATTTTAATGGCTTACGTCCCAGTTATAGAAGTAAAGTTATTGTAAAAGTGAAGCTCCCAACAAATTTCTCATGATCTTATATATAAACATACGTTTGTATCATAACATCATCTTTACAATTTTAATTGTACAAAAATTGTAGGAATTTAACGGCATGAAATTGCTGCAGAACGTTCTTTGCTTATAATCTGGGTCATTTATACAGTTCATTTCAACAATTTTCAGCCATCGTCTTGACTTATGAAATTGAGTTGCAGTCGAAAATTGGGGGTACAAATCCCGCCCCCCCCCTTACAAATATGTTGGGGAACGTGTCTCCCTTCTCCATGATCTGCGCTCATATAGAGCATCAAGTGTCCTGAATAATCACCTGTGTACTTTGCTTGCTGCTTTGCTGTATACTTACCATTTGTTCTTTCCATTTTAGATTAGATTAGTGGTTGAAGAAGGGTTGAACCAGTTACCCTTCACCCAATGTGTGGTGACCACACCAACTGGCCATCACTTTGACGGCATTCAATTTGCCAAGGGAAACTGTGGAGTGAGCATCATGAGAAGTGGTAGGTCAACCAAATTTTATCTCAATTTATTAATTTGTTGTTACATAGCTTTAAACCCTGTCCAGACTATAAAAAAAAAAACTTGTGACATGTCTAAATATGGTCATAATAACATCACATCGTGACCATATATAGACACATTATGACTATATATGGGCATACAAAATTTGATAATCTGCACAGAGCTTTATATTAATGTGAATCAATAAGTACAAAGTCACAAATATAAATACTCTTGAAATCTGTTTGAAAAATTATGACGATTTGTTTTAAAAAGTAATCCACAGGAACATAATAATAAGGGTTTATACTACATTTGGTTTTATGATTTATGGTAGCCCAACATAGCAAAAATTCAGGAAACATTAAAAAAATCTAATGGGTATTTTGTAGTGTATACCCTAGAGTATAAATTGAGTGACGGTCAAGGAGGGAGACATGCCCCCTCCCCATACATGCAAATAGTAAATGATATACAGTATAACACAAAGCATACCATTATTAGATGCTTATTTATCTGTTTAATTATATTACATCTAGGCGTATATGAAATTGGTGCTCCCTCATTAAAAATATTCTGGATTCACCCTTGAAAAATGAAAATGCAGTTAGTATTAAATACTGGTTGTGGTAGTGTACAGCCAAGATTGCACTATGATGATCACCTTTGTTTTTGTAAATGTTTAACAAAATTGTTAACTTGACAATTTGTATTTTACATGTAAATAGGTGAAGCTATGGAACATGGATTAAGGGATTGCTGCCGTTCCATCCGCATCGGCAAAATCCTAGTTAAGAGTAATGATGATACCGGAGAAGCGAAAGTATTTTATGCAAAATTCCCATCGGATATTCACAACCGGAAGGTCTTGCTTATGTACCCTATATTAAGTAAGTTTCAGCAATAAATAAATTCGTCAGAATTTCTCTTGAGTAGTGATGGCACCCCTTTTCGGACAGGCCTGGACCCCAATCGTCTGATGCCACAACGGGGTCATCAGATCAAAAATAATAATTTGGTTATCCACATAACGGTATTTGTGTGCCATGCTACTGTTGTAAGCCATAAAAACTTGGTGAACCCTATCAGGAATTTTCATTCCAGGACCCTGACCGAGGCTCTAGTTGTCCCTTGGTTCGTACCCCCTGTCAGACATGTTGGATCTCCAGTCAGCAAATTTCTGACCACTGCTCTTGAGTAAAATCTGAACTGTTAGATGACACGGTTTCCATGCAGTAAGCATATTTAAAGTGATGTAACTGCAAAACTCATTAACTTTGGCTCATTGGATTTCAAATAAAGTGAAAGTAACCTAATTATTTTTATTTGATATCATTTTTTAATGTTTACCTTGTTACCAACAGATTCAGGAAACACAGTGATACAGGCAGTAAGAGTGCTACGGGAGCATGGAGTCAAAGATTGTAATATAATATTGCTTACCTTATTCTGCACCCCACATGGTAAGTTATCAATTGGCTTTTATGGGAGTGTGTGGTGCACATGTCCAAAAATTGCTGTGCTCCCCTGCATTGTTTGATAAATATATATGTTAATCTTCTACGAAAAAACTAAGAAATGTATCATCATAAAATTTAGTGGAATGGTACATAATAATCTAAGAGATGATTAACTTTAAGGAAGCAAAGGTCAAGGTTACAGAAATTCTATTTTTTACACTTGAGAATAAAACAAAATAATAGAATCTCTAAGCACAGCCTGCGTATTGTTCGGTATTCAGGTACAGGATGTAGAGATGTAGTTAAGGTGGGCTGGGCCACCCAACCTTTAAGTTTTCCACCTAGTCTAAAGCTAATATCATGGCCCTCCACCCACCCTTTCACTCTTATTATTTAGAGTATTAATGTTATCACCTACCCACCCTTAAAATGTCTATCACCCACCTGTAGTTTTCTACAGCTACAACCCTGGGGTTGGAGTGGATGTATGAGTGACTGCTCTACTTGAATATGTAATTAGAGTAGTTTCATTTAAAATATTGTTCACTAATTTGTTTTCTTTAATTTCAGGTGTTAGAGCTGTCATTAACAAAGCAAGAGATATAACAATATTAACATCAGAGGTCCACACTACCACTCCCAATCATTTTGGAACAAAGTACTTTGGAACAGATTGAGGGCAGTATTACAGCACCTCACACAGATTGGAGGGTGTATAAGACCAACACTTAATGAAGTGAAGTGATACCATGAACACCACTCAACGGTTTAAAGGGTACCATGTCGCCACTCTTAGATAGAGGTGGTACCACACTACTCATGGATTGAACGTTAACAGCTACCGCTCACGGATCAGAGTGTAGCACTCCACTACTTACCGATTCAATAAGTTTCTGTACTACCACTCACAGATAGAAGGGGGTACCATACCATCATTAAGAATATTGGTGCTTATCATACCACCCATTCTGAATCAAGGGTGACCACACCACCACTTTATATCTATTTATCAACCAACAAAATCCCACCTGCTCCTTGCCTCTAGTTAATGCAGCTGACATGTTTAGTTTTTTTAACATTTATATATCATATCATATATCGTTTATATATCATGACTGCCAGGAGCATTTGTGTTTTGGCGCTATAGTGTATTACAGACTATACAGTACCATTTTTTAGCACTCCAGACAAGGCCTGAAAAATATAAATTAATTGTTTGAGAAAAAGCTAAAAAAACCTTTTTTTTTGGTTTTCCAAACCATTTTTTTTTTTGGCCTAATATTTATATGGATGCAATTTAAGATTGGTTTTGTTCAGTGATTATTTCAAATTTCATTTTTCCCCTCTAAAAATCACATTGGTCACAATCGATTAAGAGTTAGAGGCCAAATCCACCACTATTCATGTCTAATTATGAAATTTTGATCTTTCAATTTCTGTCTGTATTGCAGGATTTTTTCTCACGACCAAAACAACTACATTCCTTAAACCTCATATTGAGATTTAGGTCGTGTAAAGCATCATTTGTGTATATTTGTCGTGTGTAAGGGATTGTCACGAAGTAGGACAGTGATATATTCGCTATTGACAATTCTTGGCATGTGTTGTGTGCCTAAATATATAAAGATATTTAAAAAATTGAAGAGTGCATTAATCAAGGAAATGGTGATATATGTGATAATTCAAGTTCATTGTAAAACAGAAATTTTAAATTGGGTTGATGTGATGTAGTACTTTATATTTTTTTTATTTATTTCCTTCACATCCAACTGCAAGTAAACTTGCCACTTGCAGGATGGAATGATGTTTTATAAACTAAGTCTCTATATGAGGCTTAGGGAGTGGAGTTGGAATTGAACCCAGGACTCTGGAATTCTGAAGCAAGCATCTTAACCGCTAAGCTATTCAATTCTACTTCCATAGTTCCACTACTTTCATTACAAGATCTCAAGACTATATCAATTTCCTCAAAATGTTTGGCCACCTCTTGAGTACTGTTACCTTAAGATTATTTAGAAAATTACAGTACATGAAATGCAGTTAATGCTTGAATCCTATTTCATATTTAAATAGTTCATTTCACTAGGCTTCCATTGATAAGCAACTTATCCTGTCTATATTCAGCTGAACAAAGTTATAATTTTACTTGCCAATTAATAGATGCCTTTTTTGTATCCTGTTAGCATAGATCCAGGTACAGTAGTAAATTTAAAGGTGGTTGTAGTAAAAGTGTTAAAGATAGAAAAAGTTTTAGTTAATAAATTTTATCCTTTAAAGTGAGGTGTTTAGTGTATTGAATTTTTGAGGGCCTAGTGATTTGACCTGTATCCCCTTTATTTGCATAAAAAAAAAAAAATTATTAAAAAAATGTATTTATTCAATTAAATTTCCTGGGGTGTTTTTTTTTTTTTTTGGTGTAAAATAGATACATACTGTATATACTCAAATAAACACTAATAATATTAATAGAATGATGTTGCTTCCATTAGATTTGGTTTGTTATTTGCATGGGGGGGGGGAGGATTTATTTTAAATGAGACTCAAGAAGGGGTCTGTCAAAATATGGTGTTATAAAGACTTGGAACAGGGTGACCTAAATAAATCCTGGTTACGAGCTTCATGTACAACTGTAGACAAATAACCGTGTCAATGTTACCGTACAGTATACTTTCATTGTACAGTACATGAAATGCAGTTAATGCTTGAATCCTATTTCATATTTAAATAGTTCATTTCACTAGGCTTCCATTGATAAGCAACTTATCCTGTCTATATTCAGCTGAACAAAGTTATAATTTTACTTGCCAATTAATAGATGCCTTTTTTGTATCCTGTTAGCATAGATCCAGGTACAGTAGTAAATTTAAAGGTGGTTGTAGTAAAAGTGTTAAAGATAGAAAAAGTTTTAGTTAATAAATTTTATCCTTTAAAGTGAGGTGTTTAGTGTATTGAATTTTTGAGGGCCTAGTGATTTGACCTGTATCCCCTTTATTTGCATAAAAAAAAAAAAATTATTAAAAAAATGTATTTATTCAATTAAATTTCCTGGGTTTTTTTTTTTTTTTTTTGGTGTAAAATAGATACATACTGTATATACTCAAATAAACACTCCTTAATTTCACTGTAAATGTGGAACTACAGCACAGAACATTAATAGAATGATGTTGCTTCCATTAGATTTGGTTTGTTATTTGCATGGGGGGGGGGAGGATTTATTTTAAATGAGACTCAAGAAGGGGTCTGTCAAAATATGGTGTTATAAAGACTTGGAACAGGGTGACCTAAATAAATCCTGGTTACGAGCTTCATGTACAACTGTAGACAAATAACCGTGTCAATGTTACCGTACAGTATACTTTCATTGTTGTTACACACTAAATCTTATCTAGTGGTGTTGCTATTGGAATGGCAAGGACTTCAGTGTACCGCAAGTGGTCAAAGATGTTGACATCTTTTAAATGTGGAGTGGTTATTGCTTTCCAATACTGAATAGGTCCTAATTCTGACCCAGAACTCAATTAGTTATCCTTTAGCACCCACTCACCGGCACCATCCACTCTCCTCCCCAGTTTTTAAGACTCTAGATACACCACCGATTTGCTTTGCTAGCAATTTTGAAAACCAAATGAATAAATAATTTAATAATTCTCTATGGTGCTACAGTATTATATTGCGCCAGTACAGATACAGTTGACAAAGTCAACTGCCTAACTTGAATAATTTTTTTTTTATGGTGGAAAAAGGGAATAAGGCAATGTCTTACATCAGACAACAACCTTGACTATTTTGTAGGGCATCTGGCAAAAAATAAAGGTAAATTCACTCAATTTTTTTTTAATTTGTAAAGAAAAAAGCTAAAAAAATGTTTTTTTTTGTTTTTTAGCCCCTATTTTTTTCGGTGAGTTTAGTGCAGGTGGAAGAGGGCAAATTATTTTTTGTTTTTGGCCGAATATTAAGTACACTTGTTTGAAATTGCTGATCTTTTAAAAAATTCCACTAACAATAAAATCACAAGTACAAACATGTCCTCATGGTGTTATATTGGCAATTTATTGAAAACTTAGCACAAACACCCATTTTTTTTATTGACTACTCCATGTTTTTTTTCTTTATACATCTGTTGTCATTTAAATTTCTGGATGCTGAGAATATTTTTTCACCATTGGGTGGTAAATCCTTGACATTTTCTTATCGCTGCGCAAGTCTCTTTTCCCTCTCTTCAGCAATTGACATCCTGATGCCCTTTCCTTTGGGAAGAGAAACCAAGGACTTGGTGCCTTTACCAATGATGAAGATGTTGCTGAGACGGGTAGCAAAGGTGTGGCCTACAGAAAAAAAACCCAGTAATACTTTATTTCCAAATTCTGTAACGCACTATAAGTCACATTAATTATTTCTTTGTAATTGTAGTTTGTTTTTAAAAAGCCATACCAATTTCCATATAATAAATAGATAAAACTAAGATTATTTAGCTATTTCCTTGGATTATTCTATAGGAAGCTTTTTTGTCACAGTATTATGCAAAATTGTACTAGATAGAATATTCTGGGCACTTCACAATTTCAATTAGTTTTGGATTCTATTTGTTAATATTTTGGATTACATCAGTACAAGTCCTTTTCTTGGTACTTGATATGCGTCTCAATGCAGGAGGTTCGATGAAGGTGGACTGCGTTTTACTTAAATATAATTTTGGTCTATACGACATATTGTATATATCAAGGGTGAGTTTTACCTGTGGCATCTTTCACATGGACGATATCGAAGGATCCAGGATGCTTCTCACGGTGCACTACAACACCGACACGCCCCAAGTTACGACCTCCAGTGATCATGCACATGTTGCCTAAATGGAAACCGGAAATTATCAAGAAAAAAAGAAAAATATTTGATTATTTTAAAAGATCAAATAAGTGATGTGGTGCATATAACATTTTTGGAGGCTTTAGGTGTGGCTACTGTGAAACATGCTTCCTCAAAAGCGAGGCTTAGTGGTGTTTCCCATTTTGACTTATGTTCACCTTCTGAAAATAGTATAGCATTTATCGAGTGAGGTGCTTAATTGTTAATTTACTGTACCTTTTATAATATACATGTAGCATTTTTGTACAGCAAATGTTTACTAAAATTACATTATAGAAATAATAATTTTGTTAAAAACCATATTAAAGCCATTGTGATAAACTGCCACAGGAAATTTAGTAAAAACAAGCGAGTATCAATTTTGTGATGATTGTTGATTATATAACCTAAATTCACTGAATGCAAACTATATTTCAAAAGCATCTGCTACTAGCTTTAAGCCCGGCACTCACTTGTGCGCAATGTCACAATGCGCAGGCAATGGATCGTTTTTATTGATGATCCAACGACTATCAGCAGATGGCGTCGTCTAATGCTCACAGGGAAAGGAGTTTAATTCATCAGGGAATGTATTTGTTCATTGGCAGTCATTAAATATTTCCTTTTTATAATAAATTCCCAAGTATATACAAAGGGAATACTGACCACTTTCAAACCTCAAGTGGTCTGTAATCTTGCCAGTGCTGATGTCGATCTTGACGGTGTCATGGACCTTGGCCAACGGATCCGGATAACGCACTGTACGAGCATCATGGGTGCTCAGGTATGGAATTCCCTTTGCTCCTGTCCACACCTTTTTCACTTTGCAGAGCTTGAACTGTAAACAAAATTGTATGAAGACTGGATTATGTTCTCATTTTAAATGTGATGATAACATGGCAAATAAAATACATTAATTACTTACGCATTGATTATAAACATATATAGTGTACTTAGCGTAAAATACGTAGGGGGTTAAATTAGTGGGACCACATTACCACCCTAGGTCTAATGTTTAAATGCATTTTCGTTGTTTTTTATGTTGCGTTCTTGGGTGAATGCCAAAAGAGTATATAGCAACTCAGTAGGCGACCGTTTAGAAAGCTGTTTACTGTTCGCCTAATTTGACCATTTACATGATGAATTCCACATAAATGACTTCGAATAGGCCAATCTTACCAATACTTGATTTAACACTGTTTCTAGCATTCCTTACCTTTGCTTCATCATTTCCGATTCTATGAACAGTGAATCGACCCTTGACATCATAAATAAGACGGAAGTTCTCACCAGTCTTTTCAATTGTAATCACATCTAAATTAAAGCAAGTCCTTGTTAAAACATCTCACTTATTGGGACATCAATGATATTACAAAGCTGGCTAAATTTATAGAAAGGCCAAGTTAAAATAATATTCCCTACTAACATTGCAGCCATATGACAATACATACATTACTGTTAAAATTTGAAATTTCTGTATTAATTTAATTTTATACGTCAGATTTAACACAGAGAGCTCCCTGACCGTAAACTTGTCCTTACTTTTGAGCAATTCAGTCAAGCTTTAATGACTTCTAAACTGTTTTAAGTGCTTTTATTTCTTTCTTGTAATCAAGTTTGTCATTGTATTATGTTTCTATCTATGACATAAATATGATATAAAAAGGGCAGACAACTTCAAGATAGAGTTTAGCTTTCATTTTAACCAGATTTTTTTCAATTTAAATACGAAAAACCTACCCATGAAGCCAGCTGGATACGTAACATCAGTTCTAACTTTGTTGTCGACTTTAATGGAACGTTGTTTCATGATCTTTTTCACTTCATCGTATGTAAGAGCATACTTCAAACGATTTCGAAGGAACACAGCCATTGGCAGGCATTCTCTTAATTTGTGTGGGCCAGTTGATGGACGAGGTGCCTATATTATATAAAGCAAGGAAAAAGAAATTTTTAAAATAGTTACTAACGTTTTATTAAGTTGAATTTTTTATGTGAAACAGCAACTGCACAAAAACAATCCCTTCAATAACTAATAACTAGGTAGACCTATAAATCAAATAATAAAAAAAGGTTGAAAATTCTTCACTAAAAAGAGAATTCAAGCAAAACCAGTTACCGCAGCCATTGAAAAAAAAAACCTTTGCATTATTTTACTTACAAATGATCCCGAAAGTTTATCTAACATCCAATGTTTTGGTGCCGCAAGGCGCTTCAGATGCTTTTTGGGTCCACGGGCCTAAAAAAAAAAGATTAAAATTAGGCGTACAAAAACAATAGAAATACATTTGAATAGGTAGGCCTACTTATTATATGAAAAAGAATATCTGTCAAAGTTAAATGGCTGATCAAGCTAGCCTAGGCTACGCCTGTAATTAAGCTAGTGTAGTATGAACGCACTGTTTCAATTGACAGCATCTTAGGCTAGTCCATCATCAATTATGACGAGTCGGAGTAGACCGAAGCAGACGTCTGGTGTGTGGTTGATGGTAGGGCTGGCCCGAGTACTACTACTCTACTAGAGGAGGCCTAGCCCTGGCGTACAAAGAGACATTTAATTGCATGTCGTCCGATATTTAAATCCAATAAAATTATACACAATTAATTAATAGCTTCAGCAATAACTAAATACCGAAAATATAATTCAAAATTATATTCATAGACAGTTTAGGCCTGCTGCATATCGACTGTGTTGTTAGTGTCACAAATGTAATGTACAGTAAGCCACGAAATACTGGAATATCTAGACGATTTAAAACTACAATTTTTACAACGAAATTTAACAAAAAATCAGTAAATCTTGAAAAAGTATTGATCATAATTAACAATACTGGAATATTAATATTTCAATATAATAATATATATAATATTAAATAAGATTATAGCCGATTTTACTCCAGGATTTCCATATACATGTACTCACCATTTTGCCAGTTTAGGCGAAGAGGTCGAAATTCCCACAAGTCCGAATAAAACTGAGGTCAACTCAGAGTCATAGGCCTCGGATGCTTAAAATCAGAATAATAACAGAATTTAGTTTTACACAATTTATAAATTTAAATCCACTAAAATATTCGGTAATAGTAGAATAATTTTTTTTTTAAGTGTTAAAACTAATTAACTGAACAACAATATTTGAAAGTTCAAAGAGCAAAGGTCACTAGCAGTGTTTACGTTTTGCAAATAGCGAAGTTACTGTTCTGATTGAGCTGTAGGTAGCTCGTGTTAGATGCATCGGAATCATTTGTATTCCATAGTTACTATTTTGTTTATATCATCTTTATTAACTTGATAAACATATCGTTGTGAAATGGAGATTTTTAGTTCTTGGTGGGGAACTAAAATACCTAAAAAAGATGTAGGCCTAGACAAAGACAGTGTCACCAGTGAAAATGACGGGAGTGCTGATGATGCAACTGTATCGTCATCAACAGCTGAGCAGCAGGCAAGCAATGACCAAAAACAAAACGAGGAGCCTAAACAGGAGAACGATTCTGTTGAAGTAGATGATACTCAACAACAACCTACTGAAGACCCTTCAGATGCTTTAAAATCAGCCCAAAATTGGGGAAGTATGTTCTCAATAATTAACAAATAAATTCATATTTATTTATAATTAATTGATAAGAAGATAATTGAATTAACTTTTTGTTTGTCATTCATTATAATTGATGCATTCATCCAAACTAGGAGTAGCAGGTCAAAACGGCAGTAAACCAAAACGGCAGTCATAAGTACCAAAATGGCATCAGACGAAAACAGCAATGCAAAACTCCGAAGGAGCAAATTCAATGCCAAGAGCAAGGGCCGCCGGGCGCGGTCTGCAGTTTATATTAAAGTTTTATTTATTTGAATTATTATTATATATGTTTTCAGTCGGGTAAATGTGTGTGTGTACATAACATTTTCGTGTTTCTTCTGTTTTTTTTTTTGTGTTCGAATTATCTTAAAAATGGCTGCACAGACATAATTGAAAATAACAGGAGTATTAGGTATAACCCAATAAAGAAATTATTAAATTTTGGTGACGGTCCGGAGTAGGGTGTGGATGTGAGGACCAATTAGAAGATTTTAGAGCAAACATTTTAGACAAGATATTTCAAAAACTAATCAACTGATATGAATGAAAGTTCCGTGAAAGTTAAACCAAATTACAAGGAAGACATTATTAAGTGTTTTGTGATGATCCAAATTTGGGTGTGAATTTGAAGGTCTTTTAAATTCCTGAGGTCCCAGACCTAAATATCTCTAAGAATAAATCAATAGATCAAAATTTCCCTTTCCACAGTTGTTTGTCATGTTTTGATGAAAAATTTTTTAAATTTTGGTGACCATCCGTAGTAGGGTGTGGATATGAGGACCATTCAAATTAATGGGTTGGAATGTCTGAAAGTGGCGTAACAATGAGTCATGGGGCCTGGGGGAAACAACTTGTTACAAGATACAAGATTTTTTTATTGTCAATTTGTAAATGAAATACAAGTAAAATTAGCCTTCCCGATGCAAGATTAGAAGTTAGACAAAAAAAAAAATTGATAGGACATTAACAATACAGAATGTATGATACAATTATTTACAAGATTTTGTTTGATAGTCTATCTATTAAAATGAGCATTGTACATGTGAATTGAGTTGTAAATAGACGATCTTCTCAATCTGTTTGTATTGCACTTTATTGGACGTATACGACCGGATATATTTAAAGTTTGTTTTATGAACGTAGGGTGGAACATGTCCTCTTGGATCTCAGAAAAATATTTTCGGTCATGGAAGAAGTGACCAAGTGCCAGAATGTAAAGTAAGACCTGCGTAGGAATATATCCTTGCAATAATTTGGTCAAGAAATATAGGATTTCTGCCCAGATTTTGCAGAAAATTAGGCTTTGACCTACCAATGTATTATGCAGTAATCATGATTCTGTGCACCTTTTTTCCTAGCGATTTTCCATGCAAATTTGGGCTATGTACAGTAGCATTATCTGTGCAATTAAAACATTTTACGTTACGGACCAGCGATAAGTAATCTCATAGAAATATATGTTAAGGCTAAAAAGATATTTTAGAATTATTAGACAATGTCAAAAAAATATTTTTGACCTAATCTTAACATAGCCCTAACCAATGTATTATGCAGTAATTACGATTCTGCGTACCTATTTTCCCAACAATTTTTCCATGTAAATTTGAGCTACATATTTTTTAAGATATCATCTGTGCAATCAAAATATGATACAGTATGGACCAGGGGTGAGTAATCTCCGTAGAGATAAATGTTAAGGCTGAAAAGAGAAGTAAGAAAGTAATTATTAAAATTATTAGACAATTTCAAAATAAATATTGTGTGACTGTTAACTATATAAATAACCCCATTGAAGCTTTACCAATATACAAATATATCAAGCAATCAATCGTTATGTTTTTATAAGGTATTCTAACTTTTAAAAAACGTAGACAGACAAATATTTACTGTCCCCATAATTGTAGGCCTACAAATTCTGGATCACTTTTTTTTCTGGTCATCTTAATAGTAGAAACATTGTTCCCAAAGTAGATCTCACTGAACAGTAAAATTTTCTGTTTTCATTGTCTGAAGTTTGTTTCATTCATTGTTGATCACCAATTTGTTATTTAGCTTTATTGCACCTTGTATCCCTTGGCAAATGGGGCGGTATAAATTCCTGTATTATTACCAATAATAGGCTTGAAAATACCTATAGTAACCTAATACCACAAGTCACTTTGTGAAATCTGAAAATGAAGCACAACACAGGTTGTTTTTTTGTGTATACTGTGTTTGTCAGATAATGCAGTACTAAAAAATGTTTGCCCTCCATGGTATTTTAATTCCTTTTTTTATATAATTGTTCTCAATAAATAACAAATAATTTTTATATTTATAATTAAGTAATAGGAAGATAATTAACATTTTTTGTTATTCATTATTAATATAATAAATATTATTCAAACTTCATTTAAACTTCATACACTCATCAATAAAAATTTTCTCTATCTTTAATATTAAAGTATCTTTAATTAGATATTCTTAATTTTCTTGCCTCCAGGTTATTTATTTAATGTTGCAAAGGAAGGAACAAAAGTGATGACAAGTACTGCAACTAAAACTGCAAGTTTATTGCAGAAAACTGTTGAAGATAAGGTAAAAGAAAAATGATGTTTAAATTTAATCTCTAGGCATCCCAAGGTAAATAGGGATGAATCCCAATATTATAACTAAAACAGCTACTTGTATGGATAAATAGTAGGTTATCACTCAGCTTTTGTCACTTTAAATTTATTTGAATATATGGTGTATTATTTAACTATCTCATTTTTGGGCTTTTGTAAATTTCTCTCATATTTTCATAATTATTAACTTTATTAAAATATATATTTTTTATGAATAGTTACTTGGGTAGACTAATTATTTACAAACATAATAAAAGTGAGAACATCTCTTAACAAAGGTATTGATGGATGCATCTGCCTTTCTTTTTTTTTTTTTTATTAAGGAATCAAGTCTGCATCCAATGGTTCCTTTATTTTGAGGTGTGTTCACATTAATCAAGTTTAATATTTGGTATAGAGTTACCAACATCATTTCAATTTACTTGCTTGTTGACAAGGGCTCTTAGATTTCAATATTATGTTTTTATATAGACATTTATGGGCGATTTCAACAAAGAACAAGAGAAGTTTATGAAGGAGAAACACAGTAAGCGATCTGAGGCAGCAGTTGCACCATGGGTTGGCTACAATGAAGAGGAACAAATGAAGGAGCATATTCTAGCTTTATCCAAGGTACATTAAGCCTGGTTTCCATAAAATTGCTAGACTATCGCTACAGTGATTTTTAGTGCAATCGTGTGCTGCGTAGCAGTCCCCGACGAGAAGGCTCCATGATTCAACCGACCAATCAGCATCACCGAAAGCTGTCGGCGATATCGTGAAGCGATTGTGTGGGAAAAAAGCTTCAAACACCAAGTACAAACAATTTACCTATACAAACGATAAACATTAATTTTGCAAGAGGAGTTCAAGATCCCCCTTGATTACTGCAACATTTAGAATATACTATATGTTCAAATATACCATCATAAATTCATAGGTTGTGCCAATGAGGTGCCTGGCCTCCAGCACTACAGTATTACATTGTTGATTAAAAAAAAAATTATGTTAAAGATAAATTATTATATTGTGTTTTTTAAGCTGTCATCAGCCTCATTCCTGGTTGGACGTGTTCTTAACAGTTTGTTGCAAAAAAGAGCACCAATCCACATTCGTTTGTCATCTCCAAATAGCGCGCTGTAAACAATAAAAGTAAAAAAAATCTGCTTCTTTTAGATCAATATCTTTAAATAATAAATTAATACAAATTATAATAACAATGGTTCTTTATTTTTAATTTAAATCATTTTACCCAGGATACATTTCCGGCAGGTGTTAATACCCATTTTTTTAACAATGGTGCTGCACAAAAATAACGACGAAAATAAAGACAGTTAACATAAACAATATACAATTAAAGTAATACAAAAAAAATTATTTAAACAACAATGTTGATCACATGCAATAGAATATATGTAACCACAGTTGTATGTTTGTAACAACTGTTAGTCTAAAAATAGTTCCTTGCTTATAATTTATTTTAATGACTTTTGTACTATTCAAGTCTTCCAATAAACAATCATTTTATTGTTATTGATTTGAATGTTTTATGTACATATTATTTTTCAGGACAAGAGGAATTTTATGAGGAATCCTCCATCTGGAGTACAGTTTCACTTTGATTTTGACAGTTCTTTTCCTGTTGCTATGGCAATGCTACAAGAAGATCCTAATTTGAGCAAAATGAGATTTGAATTAGTTCCTAAAAGGTAATGTTTATTTGTTGCTGAAAACCATAATCAAACATGAAGAAATTTAGTAACATTACAAATAGATCACTGTGACTAGTAAATATTTTCATTCCCACAGCTGTTGTCCTTACAAATCTTACGTTACATTATTTTGTTATATGAAGAACAAATATATTGACACCAGACACATTTTACTTTATTACTTAACCAGAGCTCCAGGAGCTACATTTACACTAGACACAATAAAAATGCATGGTATAAACAACACAATGATCTTGTCATTGTCGTGTCGTTATCGTGTCTATTGTGAATTTAGTATAATTGTGATTAATTGGTGATTGTGAAACTTTATTAAAATCATTTTAATAATCTATCTTTCTAGATGATGTTTTTGTTTTTATTAATTTAAGTGTTACCGAGGAAAATTTCTGGAGGAATTATTTCTACCGTGTTTCTTTGATTAAGCAATCATCACAACTCACATCACTGGCCTCTGCAACAGGTAGGCAAGGTGTTGTGAAATTTTCACTACTCAACCAATTATTTTCAACTCTAATATATGCCATACTGTAATGATCCCTTAATTTTTTTGATTCTTTTAAATGTGTCTTGAGAGATTGTTTGAAGATATCAGTGGAGCCTGATCCTGATATCTGTGGGAAAATTGTTCCATTATTTGGCCCACAAAAAGTGAATGACCAATCTCAGTTTGAACAAAGGTAGTTGTAGGCTCTGCTAGATGGGGTATCATTTGTTGAACTTGCAAATGGTTAGCCCAACAATTGTGGCTTGGACTCTTAATCTTGAGGTTAGGGGTCAGAACCTTCGCTGTGCAAGTCGTCATAATTATATTCTTAATTCAGCCTTTGGCTTCTATGGATTTTTAAAGTAGTCTATTTTGATATTTGAATATTGAATAAAGATACCGAGATATTCCTGTTTTTGTATAATTGCTAATAATTTTAAGTAATGTGTATTTCTATAATTGTATTGTAAATTTTAATCTGTAAATTAAATTCTCAATTCAGCCTTTGGCTACTATGGATTTTTAAAATTATACTTTGATATTTGAATATTGAATAAAGATACTGAGATATTCTTGTTTGTCATTAAATTTCAATGATTGTTTTTTGTTAATAATGAACATCATAATGATGGTTGTGCTATGTAAAAGTATCAATATAACTCCAAAAATATAATACCTTTGTCTTTATTTCTATATTTTGTTTATGGTAGTTTTTTCTTTCAAAATATTTCAGGGAATAATGGACAGAATGTAAAACAAGATGGAACAAGTAGCAAAAAAGATGAAAACTCAAGTGAATCAAAAACAGGTGAGTATTCTGTAACTTCAATTTTGTTTATATAGTATTAGGTTATAAAATTCAAAATCTGAATTATTTTATTGAAAAAAAAAATCTATTTAATACTTTATACTTAACAAATTCACGAGTAGGGGATTGTCTCCTTGCATGTACATGAACCGACACCTCTGCAAAATAATTGTACCTACAAGATACTGTATTGTTGTGTTGTTCAGCACACAGGCTGGTCAGGTATTGCTGACCTATCACTAACTGAGACTCATACATGTTTTGGTTGGTAAAATTGTAAACACAAGGGTAAAATCCATTTCTAACTTGTTACTTGTTACGCGCCTTTTTTTCCAGTTATAAAGCGCTGTAAGCGACTCTCCACAGTAAGTCAGAAACATTCCCCTGAGTAAAGCTTGCATAGAACCAAACCCATGTGAGCTAACTTAACTAATGCAATAAAGCAATACAAATATAAGAAAACAAAGAAAACAATAAACAAAAACGATCAAGGGAGGTGAGAGGAACTATTGAAAAAGGTGTGTTTTTAGATGTGCTTTGAACTGCCTAAGCGAATCACAAGATCTGAGAGAATTAGGCAGACCATTCCAAAGTTGGGCAGCAATTGAAGGGAATGAATTGTCACCAATACGTTTATGGTAAACCGGTCGAACAAGTTGGATGGAGTTGGAAAATCTTGTTAAGCGCACATGGGTACGTAGTGATATGTAAATGGATATGTACAAAGGGCAGACGCCAGAAAGTGATTTGAAAACAAAGAGGAGAAGTTTGAATTTAATTCTTTCCTGTACAGGCAACCAATGGAGATCACAAATTAGGGGAGATGTATGTACGTGACTTGCAAGAAAAAAAGAGTCTAGCTGCAGAAGTTTTTCCAGGGTGTATAAATCTTTTTTTTAATAGGCCACTCTACAGTGAATTTCAGTAGTCCAGTCTTAAAAGCTAAGCTATCAAATTTATTAAATCTTGAAAACTGGCCTTTCCAAACATACCAGTGTGGTCTCCTTGGTAACAAAATATATTTTTGCCAAAAAAAACCCCGATATTAGATTTTTTCAAGATTTAGTCTCCGTCTTGCTTAGATAACACACAATTTGGCCTAAAACTCTGTCCTCACTATCAAATTTTCTTTGACAAAAAACTGTTGTATGCCCATATATAGTCATGATGTGATGTCATCATGACCTATCACATGTTTTTGTCAATTTAAATTTGTTAGTCTAGACAGAGCTTAATACTCCGGTTTGTGGTCCTTTGCAGAACAGACGCAAAGACTATGCACCAGTTATATTTTCATTGTTTTTTTTTTTTTAGAACCTTCTCCTCCAATTGCCATTGAAAGTAAAGCAAATGAAACATCTGATGATGCATTTACTGATCTACCACCTGATAGTCCACCAGCCAATGAATTTGTTAGTGATGCATTCAGTTCAGAGGTAGATCAAGCCGACCTTCAAAAGGGCATGGAACAACTCGGAATGACGGAAAAAGAAGAACCCTCACCTGCTGGTATGTCAATCCTTCATTTGTAAGTGGTGGATCCAGGAATTTGAAATAGAGGGGGCCCAGGGAGGACTTTCACACATACAGGGTTAGACCATCTTAGCCCCACCATGGTTAGGCTGAGGTAAGAAAATTGTTGATTATGGCACCTCTAGGTGGCCGGAAATGGCTTAAATTTGAATATAATTTCCTATTTTCTCCTTTTTTTGTTATAATTTTGAATGATTTAGGGGACGGGTGGCTGACTGCCCATCTCAGTCCCCTTCCCTGAATCCGCCACTGTTTACTTTATTTTACGTATGTCTTTTTTTCCAGAAAACAAAGTAATTAGTTGAGAAAAATGGAAAAATAGACAGGAATTTGATATGTATTTAAAGATGGAGCGTTTGATAAAATAAGCTGAAGGTGGCAAAGACCTTTCTGAAGTGCTACGTACATTGGCCTTGGCCATCAAAACAGTTTTATTCCAAACTTCAAAGTGATGGTTACAGGAAGGGGATGTTTACTGGGGGTATACACCATAAAAACAGGGACTGTGTACACAGTTAGGCCAGAGTTTTCTTCCATTAACATTATCTGCTGCCCTCTAGAGGTTACTATCGGCTTCAATTTGAGTGATCACATGGACTTCCTTTTCCGAATTAGCTGACAATAACAAGGATATTACTGCAGACAATAAGGGCGCTTGCAGAAAGTAGTGAGAATTTCAAAAAACTGTATAGTAATTGCACATTGTCAGTCGTGCTATCGATTAATTTTATTTCTCATTTGCCTTTGTTAAAGCTATTCCTTTTTCCTGTATTATTTTGTAAGCGTTAGGCAGCATGCAATTTTTTTTTTCACTGGAAGAAGTTATTGTCTTTGTGACCAAATCAAATTGGCTAAGTTTCTTGAGTTTCTGGTGTGGTCCAAGAGCAGGAGTGGGTCTCTAGAATGGTTAATTGTTAGAAATTTTTTAAAATATGCAATTATGGTAATATAATTCATATTTCAAGTGGTAACTTTGTATCTTAAATTAAACTTCATAGCCTTTAATTGTTTAATCGGCTTTCTCTCGCATACAATTAGATTAATTTACATCCCTTGGTACGTACAAGTATCACCTGAAGAATCCACAGTAGGCCTAGAGCTAAGAGCTTGTGAAATAGAAATAATGTCATTAATATGTGATTAACGGTCTTTATAATATATTTCAATAACAATACATCAATTATTTGTATTACTGCTAACTGGTTAGCACATGGGTGACTAATAAGATATATTTGAGGAAGGGGAGCAAAATTATCTGGCATGGTATCTGAAAATTTTCAAAAGAGATAAAATGGGATGAAACCCAGGAGGAGGTTCAGGGAACTGAGGTTTCTTGGTTATATTGGGCAATTTTTTTGCCGTTTTTTTTTTTCGTCCTTCGTTGGCTTGCTTGCAGTGGCTAACAGGCAATTTACAATAGTACAAAGAGTGATAGCTTTATAATTATTGAACATGAATCAAACAAGTTTGACAGGGAGTCCAAACCAAAACAGCTGCTTAGGGCCTCAGTAATGTCCAAGGACAAACCCCTTGCCTCTAAGATAATTTGTGGTTCAGGGTGATACAACAGTGTCCTTTTATATCACATATAAAGGAAATTTAATATTTATTTATTAGCAAAGAGCAAAGTAAACTTTTAATCTAAATACCTCAAGTGGCATCTGAGGCCAGGGATCTGATGGGTTGGGTGGGGGAAACTCTATGCAGATACCACCATTAAGTTTAATGACCATGCATTTGATTAAATCCTGGAAATGACATGAGAACTTCTCACAAGCATTGAGGATCCCTTATTACTGCCGATTATAGGTGGTTTATCCCTGCTAATTAAATATGTTTAAATGGCTGCACAATGTGTTTTGTGTGGATGTTTGGTTATGATGTTGTTTTTGGATCCTGGCCAATCAAGATTGTTGTACAGTTATTGATGAAACATGTTTACAATCAATTTGTCAAGGCTTGTTTACTTCCAGTCCTTTTATGCCCTGATTTATCTCAAATATATTTTTTCTTTCGTTTCTGTATTTGTAGAAGATTGTGTGATATATACTTTCTATTCGTAAATTCCATTTTGTATGATATATCATTGCCTTATGTTGTGAAATTTTAAATAATAATAATAATAATGACTTTATTTGAAAAAAGAAAACTTGATCACAAATTAAATGTGTTTTCACAAGGCTGTTTAAAAGTATATAAAAACTTATATACAAAATTAAAATTACAAAATCAAAGTAAAAAACCAAGACAAAATAATATCTTATGCAAGAAACTTTCAATTAGTTGTTAATAGTTTTTTTTTTTAACAGTATGGACATTTAGGGCCATTCCCGTATTGTGGTTTAGGTTATTATCTTATCTTTAAGTATTGCTTTAATCAAATTTATGAAATTCATTCTTGAATTACCCCTTTTTTGAGGTCTTGTATCATTAAACGATACAATGCAAATCTTGTAAAAATATATAAATTAAAGGTATCTTAATCACTAAAACCATTTAGCATGACTTACTTAGATATTTTCTTTATCTGGAAACAATATTGAAAGAAATTATTGTAGTGCTTTGTATTACAAACACTTGTAAAACATTCTGATTAAAAATTAATGACACTGTTTTAGAAAGTGAAATGAGATACATGTCATTGACTGAATGGAGTAACTGGGAAGTGACCAGCTAGAATTTAAAAATAAGGGGGGACACATGGAAAGAAGGAGGGGGATGAATGCAGCAAATAAAGAATGGTGCCAGGAGCAGATGGATATATGTGACTTATTTATTGTTTTAGTAAATTGGAAATTTTGAGTTGAGACAAGGGGAACATGCCATTTGGACCCCCTATTGGGTTTCCGTCATTGAATATTTGAATGTTGATATTCAGTCTCAGCTTGCATATAAATAAACATTGTTGTTATAGGAACAAACACAAATCATGCCAAAAAATTGTTTATGGTTGGACTGATCAGAGTGAGTTTTCTCCCTCTCATTGAATGGTACGGACCACCTACAGTATGACTCCTGGTAGAAATCCAGAGGGTTTTCCCTTGCAAGTTCTGAGATGCTTTAGAGGTATGAAATGATTGAGCATGAAATTTAAAATTTAATTGTTATGTAGGCTTTACCTCCACCTCATCAAACAATTTTCATTACTATACAATAAGCCAATTCGTAGTTCGAACTGCGCATGCCCATAGTAAGGTCAATTAACATAAACCAACATACACCTAACATAAGTATATGTCGTTTGACCTGGATTGACCTTGGATACAGCCATGTGCTGTTCAAACTGCCAATTGCCTTATTTTAATGCTCAATTCACCTAAAGATCAGTGAATGTGTCATTTAAATTCCTGCACATAAAAATACTTATAATTTGGCCTGTTTGCAACTGCTGTACGTACTAAATTCTTATAATCTCATAATAGAGTTACTAGTCTTGGGAACCAGACACCTTACTCTATGTTATCCTAAACCAACGCATCATGATGACTGTATGTCCGGTGCCCTTATTATGCCTGGTTTTCATAGACTAGCAAATTTACATTGCTAACAGAATATGCCTACCTACCGTAGGCTTAGGCAGCAGCTATATGTATGTTATCACAGAATTGAAAAGAACTGAATAATAGATCTGATTAAATTGTAAAGATTTGTGACAACATAATATATATTGGTTACTTTCAAGTACTAAAATTGAAGTTTCGTTGCCAAATAAGAATGAATGTAGACACAAATGTATTTTCAATTTTGTTTACGGTAAACTGTATACATATATTTCCTTTGCAATTCTGCCATGCAAGGCTTGATCAATGGTGGCTACTAAATACTTTTGATGGTGGAGCGAGTGGAAATCCGTGACCTGTGTTCCTAGGGAGGAGGAAGAGCAATCAGAACTATGGTCTGAAGGAAATGTTATTGGATGCTTTAATACTGTACTCACCAGTTGTGGAGCCAAGGGCCAGGGGTCTAGACCCCTAGAAGAGCTAGAGTTTTATCCATTATAAACTCTTACCAAATGATTTCACACTTGCTGAGAGATATTCTAGCTGCTGCTGGGAGACAAGTGCCCCTTTTGCACCACTGGCAAGAGATAACTTTAATGGTCCATACACATTAAAATGCCAAAGGATAGAATTACTTGAAACTAGCTTAAAATTCTCTTGACTGGCATAAGGTTTGAAAAGCCCCAAATTATAATTTACGGGTTTGTTAAAAATATCTTTAAGACCTGGTAAATAATAAGGGCCCCTGGATTTTCCAGTACTTAAACCGGTGTAGAGGTGTTGACATTGGAACAACAGGCTTCCTCAACTTGTATTTTATTGGTGGTGGAGCAACCAATTGAAATTCAGATTGGCCTATGCTGGCCTCGGATTTGTGCATTATATACCAAACTAAATAAATAAACAATAAAATGTTATTGTTATGTTTCTTCGATAAATGTTAGCATGTGTACCAAATTATTCAAACTAACAACTAAAGTATTATCTTACCAGTTTGTTTCTGCTGACTCTTTATTTTATTACTTGCTATTTAGCCATTCAAATAAACTTTGATGGAACAAACAAGCATCTAGGTTTCTACTGGAGTTCAGGAAGGTGGATCCATTTGGATTGTCCCTGTTCTACTAGTGTAATCTCTGCCTATCCAGTGGGAAATCACTCTGGAAATAACCTATGGGTCAACACCACAATGTTTTGAATAGGCCTGGTAGAGAAAATTTGTTGTGCTTCCAACCACGAAAATTGTCTTGAAAATTCTTCCAGCACTAAACATTCTCTGTGTACTGCAGTATAGCCCAATTGTGGTGTCAAGAGAAAAAAAAAAATTGAAAAAATACCTCCATAGAAATGCTTGATGCCTTTTCTGCTGGTTTGCGCAGTCACGCCCCCTTAATAGCCCTGGGTGTGATGCAGATAATTATAAATATTTGTTGTCCAGTCTACTTAATTTTAGTTCTAGCGTATAGATTTTTATGATTTTTTTTTATCTTATTCCCAAGAAATACCATTTTGTGCCAAGTTAGCAAGGGCATGAAATAATATGATTATATAATTTCTGGTCCCGAACCAAACACTCTACAACTGTGAAATACGCATTTGTATTTACATGACTACGTTTGGTCTCTGGGAGATGACTGTTCAGTGTCATGCAATTTACCATTTGTGACCCTGGTTGGTATTATTGGAGCCAACCTGTCTAGTGTTAAACATCACTACCCAGAAACCAGTCTGTGCAGACCGCTACTAAATAGGCCTTACTGTGTATCTGTAATACTTCATGGTTTTTCGAGCCAGAACCATAACAAACCAAGTGGATCTAATGTGATTTTGAAGAAGAGTTTACATACAAAATAAGATATTTTTTGTATGTTTTTTACAGCAATATTTTTTTTCACAAAAACATTTCTATTTTTCACGAGGAACCCCTTTCATTCACCCACACACCCCACAAAGATTGTCTTTTGTGACTTCCCTTCCCTCCCGTCCCCTTCCCACCACCCAGGAGATATTTTCAAAATCTGCCACTGGGTCATAGAGCATCAAGGGCAGTGGCAGAACTGTAACTAGGAATTTTGACAAGGTGAGGTGTTCTAGTAGTGGAAATGAGGTGATATTTCACAGCTTGAGTGAAGTATCTCTGCTCAGCAATTTTTTAGTGTGGGGGATTTTTTTATGGGAGGCATGCATTCCCCCCCCCCCATGCCTTCTTAGATACGCCCCTGACTGAGACTACTACAGTATGTTTTGCTGGATATACCAAACACATTAAACCATACTTAATGTAGATAAATCACCGCATTAAATATGACTTAAAAAAGAGAATGACAGCTTTCCAGTAGAAACACGCTAATCGATGTAGGTCGGACCATCCACTTAATATTTAATGTTGGATTTGAAACATATGGAATCTGAAAATTGTTAGTATTGAGGACAGCTGTTAAGCAGATAAAACTATGTATTTGTTTCAATTTATTTCGATTCTGGAATTCATTACCTCTTGAAATTTAAAATTCCTAAGGCATTTACTCATTCAAATTAAAATTAGGAAATTCATATTTGTAAGTACATAATTCATTAATTAAAATATATAATGGTATATAAATATATATGATACATGTGTGTATATATAATGTATACTTGACATATATGTATAATACATACAAATATGTAAAAAATTGAAATCCAATTCGGTATGTACACTAATAGAAGTATTCTCAAATTTCCTTAGCAACTGAATTGAATTTCAATATTGTACATAACTGTAAGACATTCAGTGTTTGCCCTATGTTCACATACAGATATATGTGTACATATCAGTGTACATATGTATGTGCATATACTACATTACAAGTAGGTTTGGCATAGGTTGGTTGTGAGTAAAAACACCACTAACCATCACACATTAGTAAAATTGTATATTGAATATTATATCTTTTTTGTAAAATGAGCACCCATACATGATTTAGTCAAAATCTTCAGTCTTCCTATTTCATGTTTGAATCCAAATAGTTCCTGATAAATATTTCATTTTTAATTTTAATGTACAGAAAACTGAAATGAAAATGAAACTATTTTTTTTTCACTAAGTAAATAAACGATTGATTGATTAATGATATAATAGGGATTGTCTCCTGATTTTCTGGTCAATTCCTTCCTCTGTGTTGTGTTGAGTAGTGATAAGGATTACTGCAAAACACTGATATATTAATTGCGAATCCTTGGCTCATGTTCCATAATATATGAATCGGGCAAATGAGGAGCGATAAGTGAGGTTTACTTTGTGACTATGAAGCTATCACATGAATACAATTCAAAGTGCACACATTAGTAAACAATAATAAGTTCTTAATATCAAAGTGCAAAGTAAACAAGTTTTCATCTCTCTGAGTGATATGTTTTTATTGGTATAGGTTTCTTTTTTAGGTTTTTAATTTGGTATAATGTTCTTATAGGGTTTGTATATGGAATCCATATAGGTTTAATTTGTATAGATTTATTATCAGTTCTTTTTAGTGGTATAGGTCTCAGTTTTGATATGTTTTCTTTTATTTGTATTGGTATATTAAATTTTATTATGTTCCTTTTTAGGTTTTTGACCCCAAATACTAACTTTATTTGTTATCATTCGTAATTTGTTTAATAGATTATTTATACTATTTTATTGTTTCCTGTATAATGTTGGTTGTAATTTTGCCAACATCATTATAGAACTGATTCAGATTCAATTGTATTTGATCAAAATGTATTTGATCAAAATGGGAATGGAAGTGAGTACATTTTCAAGTTCCATATAGATAAAAAAATATATATTGAAATGGCATATAAAATACTCAAAACGATTTTACTTCAAGCGGAACAGATACAATTAAAGCATTAACGTACTGTACATACAACATCATATATTGAAAAACATGTGTAAACTATTTGTGACCTACTAAACATAATTTACAGTACTAAATAAGATTGGTTTTGTGAATTCTGTATCTGTCACTTCAGACCGAAACCAACTCAGCCCAAATCTCGAACAACCCAGCCCAACTTATTAGCTCAAATTTCTGACAAATCAGCCAAGCAGACCACTCGAACCAAAATGTCAGTGTGATGGGTTCATGTGGATGGCTTGAAATATAGTGTTCCCAAGAAAAACAGTGATTCTAAAAAGAGATTTTTGTTTGTAAGAATCCTATAAATTGGCAAACAATGGATATATCCGGGCATTTAGAAAAATTATTTTGCAAAATTTTAGGTGGGGGGGGGGGAGGTAGGGGAGAGAGTGCTCTGAACTCCCCTCGGGAAGGAGTTTTCAGAACAAACGTATCATGCTTACAAATTGGTCTAACTTTGAATCTCGATGTAGCTTGGCTAGCAGAAACATTGGTGTACTGTAGTGGTGTGGGTTCTGTGTGTAAGAAAGATGGTCAGGAAGATAAATTGTTTTATTTATTTGACTAGTACTATTCCATATTATCTTAAGGGCTTTCAGAACTATTTATTGGCAAAGGTGGTAAACATTACAAATATGAGGATATAGGAAGATTTTAAAGTTCAGGAATTCCATTGAGTAGATAGGATTATTATCAGCCGAATTTAAAATAGAAACTCAATTGACTTTTAGTATGTGTGTTACAGTGTGAAGTTGATAAAGGGTATATTGTTCACTGCTCATGTCAGTGGAAGGGATTATTCCCAGCACAAGATCCAACATTCTTTTAAAATGAAGTCATATTCATATCCACTTACCTGTAGGTAAGTTTGATTTCCATCACATGTTAAAAGAAGACATCATTGTATCATAATACATGACTAAAGTAGGTGTGGCCTTTCTGGTACTTTCCCCCTCCACCTCTGAAAATGTTAATTTTCCCCCTCCCCCGATCAATGAGTCTAGCTACAGGCCTGCATGTCTTTGGAGGACTTGGAACCTATGACTATTGGATTGAAAGAAATTTTTTAAACCACCTTTCCACCACATCTCAACCTCGCCAATTACACAAAATTTTTTTTTCTGCCATCTCTATCCAAGGAAAATACAATTATAACTTACGAATTTACTTAAAAATGTTATTTTTGAGACCCAAAAAACAAGCTGACCCTCAGTTCCTGGTCTGTTGGTTTTATTGATGGCATTATTAACTGTAGAGATATCTGAGAAACATCAATCAAACATAAACTTTAATCTCTAAATCCAATTAAATATTGGATGATTTCCCAGAATTAAATGTTTGATTTGATCACATTCCAAATTTTAAAACGAAAAGAGGTATGATACTTTTCATAAAGGATACTCCGTATGAGTAGTTAATTTGGAAGTTGATTCATCACAGGAGGCACAACAAATATAACACTAATTATAGAAATTTAAAACAACAAACGTTTTGGGAAGCAAATAGCCATGGAAAGGCTTATTTCTGTTTGTGTTGTAATACCTTTGTAATATCTCCCTCAGCCAGTCTAATTATAACTCTGGGTTATAAATGCTGTTTTGAGTTGGCCATATGGCAGATAAAGCCAACCCATCATTATAAATGAGATCTTGCAATGAAGCTTGGTCATCAATGGTTCCTTCTATGCTCATACCTGGATCACCCTTGTTAAATATAGGAGAAATATTATACTAGAGTTGTAATGATTTAGTAATGATAATATTAGTACACTGTACCATGATCACCATTAATCTTTAAAAGTTTATCCACCAATGTAATAATCAGTATCTCTCTGTCTGTGACTATAGTAGGTGATGTTTACCACATTTTCTGAGTATTTTGGTGTTTGTGAAAGAAGTAGAAAAAGGAGGAGGTAGTGGAGCTAAAAGACATGTTTTTTGTTTTTTAATTTGGCTTAATAGTAATGGACTACTTTGGTATGCTTTTACGTATATAAATCTTGTTTGTTTGTTTGTTTTCATAATTTCATAATTTTATTTCACTCAAAATTTGAACGTAAAGAGTTGGGTACTGTAGGTAAGAAGGGAACATGTCCCTGTACAAGATGCCTACCAGAGAAACAATGATAATAGCGATAACATCAACAACAATAACAATAATTTTTTAAAAAGTGATATTAATAGTAATAATAGTAATAGTAATTTTAATAATAATAATTCAACCACCGGCACTACCACCCCACCCTGGTGGCGATAATAATAACAATAATAATAATAATAATAATAATAATAATAATAATATAATAATAGTATTGAGAATAAACAAAAACAATTCAGTGATTGCAATTCAGGCTATAATTATAATAATAATAACTTTAACTACTGAAACACTTGTTCAAATGGTGTTTTTCAACAAGCTTGAGATTGGAGGTCCATAACTTGCTGTAATATTTGCTTGTGCTATTGAGCAAAACATCTTACCTGCTGGACACATTGCACTAAGTTGGTTACACAATGTACACAGACAGCGGCAATGATGCAATGATGCTGAGTAATAGGAAAATGTATGGCTTCTTCAGAGTGTATCTGATGTAAAGCACATATTTGACCTTCAATAATGTTGGTTGGAATAAATTATACCAAATTGTTGTAGTACTGTTTAAGCACAATAATAGTAAACCAAATGAAACTTTGAATATATACCAAATTGATTGGAAATTTAACTTGAACATAATGGTTTTGCTAATGCTCCAAAGATACTGGCTCGAAACATTGAGATTTTTCGAGAAATGCTAGACCTAGGATCTACAGCCTGTTTAAGTATTGTAGGCATACAGCCTGTTTAAGTACTGTAGGCATGAGAGTATTCAATCCACGAACTGCGATTTTGACATGCAATGATTCCTAGGCTAGCCGCTAGCTAAGGTTTATGAAGGATCGCATAAATTCCAAAGCATACGAAGCAAAGAGAACACTAGAATAAGTAAATAAACGTGTTTTTTGAACAATCGTATTGCCTTTCCTTGCCAGTTATAAAGTGGGCAGTTGTTTTCGCAACCATAACGTTACTTTTCCTATACTTTTATACCGATTGCACTGTAAGTTCTCCATGGTTATACCCACTATATATCATATGACTGGTTATAAAGAAACCCCACGGGATGTGTCTATTGTCTCTCTCCACCCACGAGTATAAATGGTAACCTGGTGGGCTTGAACGCCAGTAGGTTGATGACTAGCAGAAGAATTATGGAATTCTTCCCAGGTACTTGTGTACTGAATAGTAACTGTATGTTCCAGTGTTTAATCCAATGACCGGGGTAATAATGTGAAGCTTGTAGAGGCCATGGAAAAAAACCGGCATATAATTTTTATTGATGTTGAATAATAATCATTATAACACCATAATTACGATTATGACCTATAATAATCGCAAACAGTATCCCATTAGAAACCACAATCTGACTGAAGTGATTGTGAAGACAGTTTTCATCATTGCATTGATTTCTGAAGGTTATAAAATTATAGCGCTTTGGAACGCCAACCATTTTATTATAGCTTAAGGTACCAAAATGTATAATGTAAGGCTACATGAATACTTAAGAGTTTTTATTTGAAGACAATAGCTATTATTGAAAAAGGTGCCATTATTGCATTCATGACAACCGAAGCTTGAAAAACACTCAACACTTGGTCCAAAAATAGAACCTGCCGACTGAACAAGAGAGACGAAAGCGATAATTTTCCACTTGGCAACGGACCAAAATACCAGGCATTTGTAAGCAAGTGAATCATATGCAAAAATCACAAGATTATGCCATCAAGTCCCACAGGAAATAAAGTAGTTAAGCTAGTCCCTTTAAGTCCTTCCTAGCTCAGCGTTTGATGACAAAAATAACACCAGTGATGTTTTTCGTAGGCCGTGGTAGTTTATGTTTTGGTCTGGACCTTAGCTTCATTCTGTATTCATATTTGGAATTACCCTGAGAATATTTTTCAAGTTGCATTAAGTTAATAAGATTGTGCTACAGTATTGTTATATTAGCAGGATTCAGATATAGGACTGGAGTAACATGGTTATTATGTTGTGGTGGCTTAAATCTAATGATCTGTGGGAATGATGTTGGATTTGAAGACACTGATAATTTGTTATGATGATGCTGGTGCGTGGATGATGTTGGATTTGATCGCAGTTGGTGATTTGTTTTGATGATGCTTATGTTAAATTGATTTGGTATGAGGACAGTGGCGAAAATTGTTATAATAATGCTGGTATCAGAACAATATTATAATAATATTAAAGATATTTATTGTGCAAATCTCCACACAAAATTGGGTGCTCAAGACCAAAAATGTCATTTTGTTTTTTGTTGATGTTTGATTTATTAAAGACACATTAGTGCAGGAATATTCTTGATTTTGAAGATAGTGGTGATTGTGTTAGGATAATCAGTGGTGCATTAGGAGCATTTACCCCTCCCTTTGCAAGTTTTTCCACCCTCCTAAAACACTTTTACCTCCAAATATTGTATTGATGATGATAATTATAATAATAATAATAATAATAATAATAATAATAATAATAATGATTATGAAGACTATAATAAGCAATTAAAATAGTTGCGTTTAATACGCCAGTGGAAATTTATTATACGAAGGTTAGATTATTCCAAGCAAAAAATCCTGACAAGCAAACTTTGCACTAAAGGAAAATAACATTGGGAGTTACAGATATGACGTCACAATCGAGTTATGAAAGTATTTATCTAAATATTGTATTTGACCTGTGCATTGTGTATGCAGAATTCCTGAATTACAAAAAGAACCAGAATGATACATATTACAAGTTGTGTTTATAAGAATTTTATTGTGTATGCTTAAAACAATATCCAAGGTTGAAACAAATCCATTGCATCAATATCACATTAGTGGGGATGGAACAATGGTTGCAACACTCAAATAGTACAAACCGCCATAGAAAGTAATTTTTTTTTGTAAAGTACAATGGGTGCTTAATTATTTATGTTAATGTGTTATGACAAATTAATGTGTTACATGAGTTGATATTATAATGACTTATTCAGTGTTCTCTAGTATCAATTTCATAATTTATCATGTATGATAAAATAAAGATCTACATTAACAATTGCCAAAACATTGCTATTCCGAGGACTCGCACAAGGAATAAAAAAAGTCTCACTTAAGCACAGACGTTTCTGACACACATTATATTTCCAAACCAAACAGCGAAAACATCACTACTTATGTATAATACCTTAATTAAAGATATCAAAAGATTGAAAATCAATTGTTGGATCAAGTATATGTTTATTCAGGTATTTTTTATGTTGTGATATAAGACACTGATGGTGTAATTAGGTTTATTAGACCTAATGTTACCATTTATCAATTATTCAATAAATTTTTCTACCATTTATGAATGTCGTACAATAATGTTGAGTTGGCGGTTCCCACTACAAAAGCTACGTTATTCCGAACATTGATCACTCAATTGAAATGACCATAATTCAGGGGCCCTGCTTGGTCCCCGTCCTGGAATTTCTAGCAATGTCGTCGGGGGAAAATTCAAATCTCGAGCGCCGAAAGTACAATTCAAGCATGCATAACTAAAGCTGTCAAATTTTAGGGATTAGGCTTAAAAACTGTGCTACCGTATGTGCAAGGTGTTGTATACTATACGATCACATGGGTTGCAGTGGTGGCGTCAGCTCTTCCCCAACAGGGGGCTGGTACCTCCAACAGGGGGACTCTTAACTTGTATTGTTTTCTATCAAATTACCCTTTTTAAATAAAGAATCCCATAATTAACACAAAATTTTATTATTTGTTAATAAAAAAGTTCCCTGACAATGTTAATTATTTTTTCTCCGACTGGGCTAGGTTTTCCTCAACGGGAACCCCTCGTCAGGTATTCCTGGCGCAGCCCACAAAGCACCAGATTTTTTGTCAAACTGATCAGGTACATTGGTTAGTTTGACCAAAAAGAGTGCGGTCTGAACAGGACTACAGTAGCATTTAGTCCAGTAATGCCATCCTATAATTTACGAGAGTATTTTTACTAATTGGATTTGAAATAAATTAAAGATGTCTCATGGACTAAAAAGTTTGTTTTTTTATGAAGTGGGGTTTGTCTGTTAGTTACAGGGTGGTTGATTCTTCTGGTACTGACAGTAATACGAACAGCAGCGTTGAGCATTTGCTATGTCAAAGGTCAGTGGTGCATGTCTCTAAGACCTTTGCATCATTTTAACAAGAATGCTCTATAATTTTAATTGCAAATTATGTCAGAAAGATTTTATGCAATATGCCTTCTTGCGTCTGCCATAAACAATATTTTAATGATTGTAAGATTGTAATATCATTTTAAAATGGTGGAAATATATAATGTATAATTCTGAATAATAATGATAATAATAAATAGTAGTAGTAATAATTTTTTTTTAGGATATTTCTTCCACAATGAGGGATGAAGATTTTTATTTGCTTTTTAATTGGGCATTTGAATAATTCAATATAGTAATTTGATAAATATACTTTTTGATTTGCTTTACCAGCCTGTTCAGATGTCTGTTCTTCAAATATAAAATTATGGATAGTGGATAGTTGAAAAATAGGGCATCTTTTGACATCTGCAAAATTTCCAATTTTAGAGTCTGTAAGTTCATGTCCCATTTCAGAAGTTCTAGTTTAATGAAAATTGCGGGGCAAAATGTCAGACAACTGGGGAAACTAAAATCACTTCTAAAGCCACACTTTGAGACTTGGTTTACTTTAGTAGGCCTAACTAAATTTTATAAATATTTGATCATTCCTAGATGCATGCAAGAGCTAGAAAATGACAGTCTTACTCTAGTCTATTTAGTAAAAGTATAATATTGTTAAACATTTAATTCTACCTAGCAAAATAAGTACGAATTTTTTTAAATGCTGTCACTTTAATTAATTGGTCTCTCCTTTATTTTGTAATTAATTTGTTTTTGCTAAATTTAGAAGCCTCTTTATGTTTTTTATAATGATAAATAATAAAAGGTGATTCTTATGGTAGTATGATTGAATATAGGCATATAATGATGTACTGTAGTTTTGTCCTGTATAATTTACAATGTGTGACACAATTATTGCCCTATTTCTTACATAAAAACCTTTTGACATTTATGGCGCTTTCAGAAAGGTGAGACAAAAAACCATGATTATGATTCTCGGTGTTCACCTTTAATAATATATATTGTCAGGATCTACAAGTCGATTTACTATTTAAAACATTAGAATCTACAGTAGGTCATCAAATTATAATTTACATCTTCATGGACATAAAAGATTTATCTACTTAAATCCATCTGTAAAAATAACTAAAATAGCACTAATGCTACAAATATATGATGCTTTTGCGGCCTTGTTGGCATGATGTGTAAGCTCAAAACTAGGGGTTTCTGCTGAACCAAAGAAATCCTCATAGTTAGGAACCGAATCTGCTATAAATATAGCATTTTTATCTTTTTGTTATTTTAACTTTTATTATAAATTTCTAAGAAAAGGGCTTGTAGGGATCTGATTGTTTCTACCATCAGAAGAATTCTTAGTGAAGAAAGATATGAACCAAGAATTCTGAGATTGGAAGGCAGGCATCTTAACCGCCATGTGTAAAACTAATAACGTTTGAGCCATAAAACATGAGTGTGAACTTACCTACCAGCTTTGCCTTATGAGCCACATAAGGCCTCAGGGGTTTCGAAGGCTTCATGTACAATTTCAGGTGTGATGTGAATACATAAATGTGTCGTATGTTCACATTATGTCGTTGTTGTATTGTAGTGGTACAAATTTCTTAAATATCCAAATGTTTACACTAGACATGTTGAAAGAATGTAAATGGGTATCAAATTTTTGTACGAGTTTCTCAAGTTACAGTTATATATTCAAGAATTTTCTTTAAAGTTAATTCTAGGGCCTTTTTTGACTAAGGTGGTTTCCTACAATACCCTATTCTGGGTTCAAATCAACCCAGGTGGTTGTATAACAACTACACCCCTAAACACGTAAATGATGGTTGAAAATGGAAAATAATTTATTTCAATATTAAAATAAAGAAAAATAATGTTTCAATTAATATGGTAAGGCATTAAAAATACCATAAATGTTCATGAGAAGAAGGTTTATATGAAAACATAATGTTTAGTATTTAGTATGATTCAGAGAATTTAAAGAACTATTTAAAAATGAGGATTGAAAAAAATGAACATTTAGTAGATAAAAAAAAATACACATTTTGAATTGTTATGCATGGTTTCTGTAATAACAACATCTTGCTATTCATGTTTTGTATTACTTTCTGTTTTGTCTTAATTGCATGACTTGTATTTGGTTTGCATATCTGCATGTTGTGATTCCACAGAGATGCCTGCAAGTTAGACATTCAAATAGTTTTTTCATCAAATCTGACAATATATTTGAATTCAGACTAGGTTGTAAGATTGATTTGGATATCACTCCTCCTCCTCAGTCACGGCACCAGCAGGAACTGGGAGGGGGTTTTAGATAATATGGGGGAGAGGGAAAAAAGCGCTGCTATTTTATATTCCATACATTTCTAACAGGTAGTGAAATAATCTCATCAGCCCAACTCATTCAAGTTAAACAAGAAAACATTTCTTTCTTCTTTTTTAATATTCTTTGGGCATAAAACATCCCAAACTAGATTAAAATATCCCAAAATAGATTAAAATGGCCCAAAAGTGACCAGTTTCTCTTGGCGGTGGGGGTATCATATTCTCAACCTACCTCCACCAAGACTTTGTACTTGGGTACTGCATAATAATCTAATATTGTTTTTATAGTGTTATTATAATAAATTAGATAAGCAATAGAAGTCTAATGTAAACCACTCTAATATAGTAAGGTGCGAATACAGTGCCATGATTTCGACCAGTAAAGTTTATCTAGCAGTACTGAGTTTATCTAGTTTATCTTTGTTTATTATGAGTTTATCTAGTTTAGTTTATCTAGCAGTACTGAGTTTTCTACAACCATTGAGAGGACGTTCAATTTTTTAAGAGGATCCCTATATTGACAGCTGATGAAGGAATTAATTTTTAGACATTTATTTCCACTTATAAACAGAATTTGGTCAGCAGAAACATTTGCAAAACTTTTTATAATTTAAGTAATAATTATATTAAATCAACAAATGAAACAAGGTTTTTACAAACCAAAAGATGCAAATTATTTCTAGAAAATTATATAAAAAATATTGTGTTTTAAAAATGTTATCACAAATGTTCCTATTGCATCCCAGCCCACCATCACTTCTTCAATATATTATATTAGACTGGGATAAAGATACATTTTTTTTTAATTTAGGCTCTTCATTTAGTAGTTTTTATAATCTAGTCAATATATATATACATTATAGTCAATATATATACATTACCTTGTTCAGTATCTGTTCTTTACTAAAATTACAGGTAGTTGGAAAGAGGCATCTTTTGACATCTGCTGAATTTTAAATTTCAAACAGAGTCTGAAAGTTCATGTCCCATTTCAAAAGTAATGATCCTAGTTAAGAGAAAATTAGCGGGGCAAAATGTCAGGCAACTGGGGTGAACAAAATAAGGAGCAAATATACATTATACATTACCTTGTTCAGCTATCTGTTCTTTACTAAAATTACAGGTAGTTGGAAAGAGGCATCTTTTGACATCTGCTGAATTTCAAATTTCAAACAGAGTCTGAAAGTTCATGTCCCATTTGAAAAGTAATGATTCTAGTTAAGAGAAAATTATCGGGGCAAAATGTCAGGCAACTGGGTGAACAAAATAAGGAGCAAACTGCCCAGAGCTCGTTCCCAACAAAACAACAGCTGTTAAGGAACTCATGAGCTTCTTTTTGGGCATAATTTTGGTGTACAGTATGGTAGGCATTTGATAATAGATACTTACTGTATAGTAGGTGTTTGGTGTACATACACACTGTTAGTAAATTGAAAAGACGGTTGACAATTTGTAAGCGATAAATTATACTCAGGTTGTAGATTGTGTGCCTGTATTTATTGTATGTATACCATGTCTCCACCTCCTATTCAATACATCATGCTTATCCAAAGTGACTTCCAGAATCTAATTGGAATGGTTTTTGTTTTTTTTTTGTTTTTTTTTGTTTTTTTAATCTGGCAATTTCGATAAATTCTAGATATTTGACTGTAATTTTAAAAAGCAGTGACCCTTTCAAATAATACAGTATGAAATTATGTTTCATATGAAGTCCTACCCATTGTAGTGATTTTTTAAATAGAGTTTTAGCATATACGGTATAGTACCTGCAACCATTGGTGTACACCAATTCAGACCAGTATGAGGAGATGTTTCTTTTATTTAATGTATGATACTGTATAATTATATTGCTAAATTAAAAAATGTATTTATAAATAATATAATTGAAGTTAATTCTTTTATAATTATTTATAATTATTTAATCTTTGGTTATATTATTTAGTTTTTTAATGTACTTGTTTAAATATTTTTGTTAGTTCACTGTTTTATGTTATTGTTTGGTTGCACTTTACCACGGTTGGTGTTGCTCTTTACCATAGTTGGTTAATGGCCAAATTAGTAGCTTGGATTTTCCCAATGCTTGTCATCGTTATACTTTATTACATCATGGACAATTTGATGTGTATAATAAGCAGCCATGCTATAGTATCGATAGGGAAAAAAAATATATTCATTTATCATGTATCCACCAGTATTATTTTGTTTTAGAAAAAAGTGAAAAACAAAAATCCCTGAATACGATAGCAATTAGGGTAAACATTTTATACATACATTTCTATGCTCCATGTTGCTAATTTTTATGTTAATTTAAATGAGGGAATATTCCAGGGGACTGTAGTATTTAAAGTTATATAATGCTGCCACCAAAAAGTCTGAGAAAGGACATAAAACATAAAAATAAAAATTTGAATTGCTCGAGTCTCTTAAAAGAACTATGTAAGTTATTAACTTACTGTAAGTCACAGACCAAAAAAAAAAATGTCTGTTTTTTACAGATGTTTCACTACAAAAATGTATTGTATATGGAATTCTGTGGGATTAATTAAATGTCTGTTGAAAATATATTCTACTTGTTTTAATTTAAAAGCTAATAACTTATTTAATGGGGTCCAGAAATTCAAAATAAAGGGAGAGAGGGGCTTTCCTAGGTGGGAGTTTAGACTACTTTAACCCCACCATGGTTGGGGCTGAGATAAGAAAATTTATTATTATGTAAATAAGACACCTCTAGATGGATGGAAAAGGCACTCTCAGACTTGATTTCAAATACAATTTTCCTTTTTTCTCCATTTTTTAAATAATTTTGACAAATTTGAATACATTTTTCCCCAGTCGATTGTAATGGCATTATATCTTTATTGCAATTGGTTGTATTATTCCATGTGTGCTTTGTTTATTTTTATGAAAATAGTGTGTTATTATTTGGTTCATAAGTTAAAAAGCAAACAGACTCTTTTTATTGTCTCGTATATTTTAGGATTGTAACTTTTCAAAGTGACTTAAGGGTTTGGACGAATTCCCCTCTGCAACCTAAGAAATTTTCGAAAAGTGCCAGTATATTTTATGGGCCCAGGCTAGACTGAATGTTTGTATGTCTTTACTACCGTCATTTACACAATTATTTTGTATGATATTTTGGGAGCTGTATTGATGGCCAATAGGCTTACAGTGCAAAGTTCACTGATTCTAGCAACTGTCTTGGTAGTTTTTGGAATACTTGAAAGTAAAATGTATTTTCGTTCATTTTTTATACCTCCGGGGTTAGACCTTCTACTCTCTCATTTTATCCAAAAGATTAGTCACTCATTAGAATATAATGTAGGCAACATTAATGACAAAATCCAAAATTTATTTGAAGGTTTTGCTTCTTAAAGACCTCCCAAGTTAGGAGATCTCATTTCCAATCATCAATGAAGTAAATTTATTCCTATTTTATTACTATGTTTTTTTCTTACTAGGTTTTCTTTCTGTAGACATTTAATCATAGTTTCATACACGCCAAGGCACACGCATTTGGTGTCAGACTCATGCATTTGGGGTCTTTCTCACGCTCTCAGCTTAACGACCAGGCATAAATGTAATATCGTCTATAGTAAAAAATATGTGTATACTTTGTTGCTTTCTCCCTAAATATTCATCATTACAGTACATAAAAATAGGATTGGTTTTGTCTTTACACATTCGAACACAAATATATGGTGGCGCACTACACACTGCTTGAGTTTGGTTGGCTTTCTATTTTAATTAACGCTCTCAACCAATAAAAAATTATGGAGCTGCCTACAATATCCTATCCTATTTTACTACCCTAAAGTGGCAAACAATACATTTCCGGGCATCGGGGAAAAAAGTTTTCCCTGAGATAATTGGTGAATGTACAGTATACAGTATGGGAAAAATGCTTAAATTTATATAATTAGGAAGAAATATACATTTTTGGAGATTTGAAGGCAAAAATAAGGAAAATCTTTCATTTTCAGTGAAAGCGGGTGGGCTAATTGTTCAAAACGTAAAAAATGTTTTATTTTTATTCAAAATCGTTATTGGCAGGCAGCTGGTTCACTAAACAAGGTATTAAAAAAGAATGTCTCGCTCTATCTTCAGCCAATCTATTTTTCTTGTTGAACTATAACAAGACTGACTGATGAATATTTGTAATCATATTGGAGATATTTTTTGTAAGATGCTTACCTTCAAATCCCAGGGTCCCACTAAGGTGCAGGATTGGTCCAAGTAGCAAATCTACTTCCAAAGCCTTGTAAAATCAAGGTACATGCTTGATTTTGCTTTAACCGATGACCTGAAGTTTTTGTGACATTCTTTGAATTTTATATGGTTGAAATAAAGAATGATTACCTGTATGTTATTAATAAAATTAGCTTTCAAGAAATGAGGAATGTTCCTTGCCAATTAACATCCACATAAATAATTCTGTCTGTATATTACTTTCTTTGCATACATCCTTATTTATAATCAATTTAGGGTTTTTATGAGTAAGACTTAAGTCCTATAGATATCTCATAGATGGCATATGAGTCCAATGAATTTCTTTCGGGGCTCCTGTAGGAGTTAGAGTATCTAAGAATCCTGTAGGTGTCATGTCTAATAAATGTGCCAAATAATTTTCCTATAGGAATAATGTGCCTTATAGGATTTCCACTAGGCACTATAGGAATCAAATAGATTTTATATAGGAATCCTTCTATAAGAATGTTATTAGAGGAATACTGTATGGCACTTGTAGGAGTTTTGGCCCATTGCCAAAATGGCAAAACTCCAGTGCCAAAACGCCATGTGGCAATTGGTTTATTTGTGTGGCAACTAGTCCCATGGCAAAGGGCCGGGTGGCAAAATGTAGGGTATCAATGGGCCAGATGGCCACATTCAAGGTGGCAATGAGCCATATGACAACCCTTTTAGCTAGATTTAAATAATATATGTCGTGACCCCACAGAATTTCCACGACCCCACAGCTTTTCCCACCCCCAATGGCAATCATTCTGGACACAAGGAAGGTTGTAGCAATCAAGATTTGTTGAAAAAACATACATTGATTAATTCAGAAGCACATTGTGTTAATAGTGGTTTAACATGAAGAGTTCTTAATCTTAATTCTCGAAAAAATAATTTATTTCAATATTATTGAAATACTTTTTCAGAGGTCTTCACTCGGTAGCAGGCTCGGTAGGCATATTTGCAGATGATGATTATGGGGATATTATTTCGTTAGAAGTTCACAATAGTTTCCGACCTCCAAGTTGTTTTTTAGTCATGTATTTTGTATATTTTAAAGTCATTTGCCATTTGTATGTTTTTATATCTTGTTAAAGGTTTCCATTTTATGTTCACTTTGAAACACAATGTAATTGAATACTTTAATATTAAACCATTTACTGTCTTGTGTGCATTTTAAAATATTTTATTTGATGTACAGTATGTCTTTAGATTAAGTTTAATTTTAGTGGAGGTTAATTATTAGCCGCTAGTCATGTGGCTATTTGGCCATGTGGCTATTTGGCATTCTGAGGTTGTCTACCGAATTTTCATAAATAAAAATTAATTAATTTTAAAACAAATTGTAATTGCAAATCATCTCTTGGCTGCAGCTTTGTGTTTTGAATAAAGTAATTATTAAATTCTAATGAATTATATTAATGAATATAGTGATAATGCTAATAAATATTTAATATATTGATAATGTTCATTGGCATAACGTGATGTACATAAATTCTGGCAGTTTTTATATAGTACATTGTAATGATAATGAAGGATGTGATGTTGATGATGATGATTGTCGGATGGTTTTAATAGGATCCACCAGCAGTATGGGTGTGTACTGCAGACAAAGACAGACTGAATATTGCATTAAGGAGCATGTCTCCACATCTTCTCAAATAGCAGTAACATCTGCTACAACATTAATTGCTATGTTGTTATTCTTTGATAGATGGCTAGCCATTTTTAGTTATAATCAATAACATCATCATTATCATTATTGTCATCACTACTATCATTCATATTCATTATATCATCATCATGATTATCATCATCATCATCATCTTATCATAACATCAGCATCATCATTAAAGACCACCTTTGGCAGCTTTAATCTTCAATTAGAAGAAATAGACATTCATTTTTTTCTGCAAAAAGGTGGTCTGTAATTGGAGTGGTCTTTAATTAGAGGTACAGTAGACCTGTAGGTTGACAATAATAGCGGCATATTGTTCCCTCACTTTATCAAATTAATCAATAATTGTATTCTAACCTGTGTGAATGAAGATAATAAGTATATTGTTAAAAGCCAATATCAATAAACACTCCACAGTACAAGTATTTAAATGGGCTATATGAAGCCTCAAACAGTGACCAAATGTTAATAACATTTTTGTAGCCCCAGAAACCTTTGTGATGTTTACTTCTACAATGTTTACATTTACACGAGTACATTTACAAATGTGAGCATATCTGTGCAAAGGTAATGTTGAATTTGAAGACTGTACTCCATCAGGTGATCTCTGCTCTTTTCTGATAAAGTTCTTTTCTTTTTTTTAAACTTTGTAACACACTCAATTGGTCCTGGTTACATATCAAATACAGAATTATTTAGGCTGAAGCCACTGATTTAGATCGATAGGCAGGCTACTAAAGTGATACTATTCCAAGTTAGGAGGTGTACAATTCCTGATTTAGGTGGTATTCAGTGGCGGATCCTGGGGGGTTCAGGGGTTCGGACAAACTCCCCTCTGTGAAGAAACGTAAACAAATACTTCTGGGTCCTGGCTTACAAAAGGCATGCTGACCTACTAGGCATAGGTTGGCAGATCAGACAAACTAGGCTTAGCCCAACTAGCCTTCAGTTGAATAAAATTATACACACTGTTTTTGGTTCGACGGCGTAATAATTTATGTACGAAAGTAAATTCTTCAGGTCTATCATTTCATCGATCCATAGAAGAAAGCTACGTATCCAACTACTCAGTATTGTTGGACTATAATAATATTGCCTACGTCTTTGATTTTTTTTCTCTATGTATAGGCCTAACTAAATTAAAAACTAAATCCTTTCCGAGCCACTGGGGCTCATAAGGCTGGAGCTTATCCCCAGTTTCTGTAGTGTGAAGCGGATGAGAATTGTACTTCCCCTGAACGGGACACTAGTCCATCACAGGTTAGTCCCCAGCACTTTGCTAATACCCATTGATACAGCTGGGTTGACTGAAGCAATGTAGCTAACGTGCCTTGCCCAAGGACACAAGCGAATCTGCACAGCGGAGACTCAAAACCCCGACCTTACAATTGAAAGCCTAAATCTCAACCGCTTTGCCAAACTGCCACTACATGTATAGGCCTAAAGAATGAGATAAAATTACCCAAGAGGGGAAAACCTTGAATTTTGAAGAACATAAAAAGGTCATTAAAACACTTCTCAGCAGTCGGGAAAGCTCTTTTCCCACCATCTAGGAATCAAAATTTTCCCGGACGAGGACCTCCGGGCCCTTGTTCCATTTTGAGGTTTTTTGGAAACATTTTGAACCCCCCTCTTCTAAAATGCTAGATCCGCCCCTGGTATTGGTTGAACCTACCAAGTACCAAAATCTGGAGCTTACCAAGTACCATATATAATATCCATTTCCTCCAATCATGTCATGTAGCTATTGTTTAACTAGGGAAGTGCTATGTACGTTTCCAGTTTCCTTTGGAATAGCACGGCTTGAGGTAGTGCATATGAACTTACTGATGTGTTGCCTTCCTTCTTTGAAAATGATATACAGTATTATGGGGCCATGCCACAGAGATTAAACAACTCTAAAATTAACTGCATTTTTTTATCCTGCATCTGTAACCTACAGCATCAATTTTTATTTTATACATTTTATTTTATACATTTCAACTCTGCAAGTAGAGTCCTATGGAAATACTCATTATAGGTGATTATCGCCAGAACAACCTCACCTTGGAACCGTGCCAAGTGTAGGTTTTTTTACCTGCAGACATTGCCCTTGTGTATTATTTAATATGTACATTGCTTTGTTTACAAGTCCCTGGATACCATAGTGGAACCACATGTTAATTTCACCATGAATAATAACCCATACAGTAAAGTAGTAGTGATAGTGGCTTATGATAATTTATTCAATGCCAGCAGCAAAGGCATGGCTTTATTTGAGCCCGACTCAATAACCCCAGCCGTTTAGGGGTCATTCACAATTATCAAAATTTTCACAAGTGTACAAACTGTACTCTTTTTGGGTATCCCCTCTCCCTGAAAGTGTACAAAAAATGTTGATTTGCATAACTATTCTCCATTTTTTGTGAAGTCAACTATCGCAATGTACTTGGTTGCTTAAAAATGAAAGTTAAAATGAAAGTTATATCCATGGTTACATTATAATTTTACCATTATTTTACACATTGCATGTTATTTTGAATCAACATTTTTATGCATAATATGTAAAAGTGTACAAATTGGTCCACCCCAGCCCCCCCCCCCAGCATACTGTTTGTACGCTTGTGAAAATGTTGGTAGTGTTGAACGACCTCTTAAAATGTTTAATTGCAGTGCCATGTGTTTTTTCTGTTGATATATATTTTTAAGATAATTTTATACTACCAGTGAAAAATCAAATCGTCCCCATAATGGCAAAGTGATAAACAGAAACATTTAACATTTTTTCCTTAGCCAAAATTTATTTTAGCTAATTTATTTCATCTTGGTGTGTATTCAGTCCAACAATTAAATAACAAGCTCTCATTAATTATATGTATTTTAGGCATATCTGATAATATAAATTAAAGTTTAAGCTAAGAAACCTATTTCAGCATTGGTCATTTTAACCATTCCTTCCTAAATATGCCTTTCAGATATCAATATTTCTATAGTTAACACTTGATAATTTTACCATAAATTTAAAAATTTATATTTGTTTGCATTTTGTAACTTGATATACACATTCACTTTTAAAATAAAATCTAGGTGAATTTTACTTTTCCCACCTATAAAATGGACAAAAAGAACTGCACATTGTTTTTTTCTTTGGCAATGTTTTGCTTTGTCACCCTGGAGAAACCTATTTTTTTTTTTTACTTGACCTATTTAATTCTAACCTATTTTTTTCCTCTTTGTTGTTGCTGAAGAATTAGTTCTTCCTCTTCCGTTCAGTTGCTGCTTTACATCATGTCAAAGATTCTCCTACTAAATGTCACTTTAGTTGACTAATTCATGCGTGTCAATGCCTTGAAATTCTGTTCTTATTGTACCGTTTTGTAATCTTCGCATCTTTTTATTTATGTATATATTTAATATATAGCACACAATTCTATTTGTGGCTGCTCGTCATAGTTTGTTAGGAAGCCGAGCTTGGATGTGTGCCAAGTGTTTTCAAGCCACCAGCTAATGAAATCTGCTTTGGATCAACAATGAATATTGATGCTCTGCTGTATTGTTGATGCAACTGTGTTGTTATTATAATTGTGTTGTGCATAAATCATATATCAATAGTGGTAGGGGGAAAAACTGTACGCTATAAATAATGCAGTAATACAATAATTGTACCAATATTTTCTTTTTTTTGCTCTATTCATAATTGTATATTATACACCTTCATTTGGTCTTCCAAAGGTTATTTTTAGCAAACTAAAGTATAGTATAAATCTTTTTAAGTAAAATATCAAATTAAATACCAATAGTTTAAATAATGTTTTGTTAAATTATATAATCATCAGATTATGATTACAGCTAAATAGTATAAGCCGACCTCCACTCAATCACAAATGCTGGCCGAATCCCTTTTTTTTAATATAAAGACTGATATTTTTTTTTTCCAACCATTTGTATGGATGACTATTTAAAATGCAATTTTCCATTACATGTCTATTTGAAAGCCAAAACCTTTTTTTAAATGTATTATACAGCTTAGCTAAGTACTCATTAAAATTCTACTCTGGTCTTTCACCTGAGGAAACACTGTTAATGTAACATTGGGCTTATACCTGAAGAACTAGGTTAATGATATTTCTAATGTCTTTATTTATAGTTTGCTTGGAATCATCATATGTTTTCTATTTTAATAAATACATTTTTTTGTATTCAAATCAATGGAAATGAAGATTGATGATGATGAAAAATGTTGATGATACTGTAGGTCAGGGGTGGGCATAAAAATCGGTCGGAGGGCCAAAGTGAATTTTTGATTTAACACAGAGGGCCGCACCCAAACTTTAATGTTTCCATTGAGCTTCCAAAAACCTCAAAGCACCACTTTATTCTAAGTTTTATGTCACCTGTTACATATAATCAGCGTCAGGCAGTAAAAACAAGGTGTTTTCTAGCCAATGTTGCTTGGCGTGCCGCACACTTAAGGTTTTTAATTCATTATCGCAGGCCGCAAAAAAATTGTTGTCGGGCCGCATCTGGCCCGCGGGCCGCACTTTGCCCACCTGTGCTGTAGGTGATCAGAGATTTTCTAGTTTGGAAATTTGCTTTTTAGGCATCTTTGCAAGAATTTTTATCAAGAAACCTGTAGTCTGTACAATAATAATTCATTTTAGTGTAGGAGTTATTTGTTTGAGAGTAATTAACAGTGATTTATAGGAGTAATTATGTTCTGACAAGTACATAATTCTGACACATATCCCTGAATAATTATTGATTAGAATCACATAACTGAAAAGAGACCATCAAATCAGTTTAAACCTCCAAAATAATGGTGTGTGTGTGTGTGTTTGTGCACTTTTTTTTATATAATATAAAAACACAGAGTCTGAAATTACTCAAAAAATACGACCAAAATAAGAAAAAATTGAGACTGAGGTAAAATAGTGTCAAATGACATTTTTAATATAAATACTAGAAAAAGCAACAATTTCAAGGTAGTTAAATATAGTAAAGTATTATACTGTAATGTTTAAATAAGGTATGACATTATATCTACGCCATAATGCAGTAGGTGTGACTTTAAAAATTAGTAAAATAAGAACAAAACAAGAACATTTTGAGACTGAAATTGGCAAAAAAAATGTAACATTGAGCTTGGGAAAGAAAAAGTGGATTGCAATTGAAGATAGAGATGGTTCTCTTAACACTGGTTTGTAATCAAATTATAAAGATAAGGATTAAAAACTGCACCATGAGAAATCATTCTTGGCCTCCATGAAGAACGGGTCTTTAATAATCTGGGGGGTTTTTTTGGTCCCTGTTTTTTACTGCCATAGACAACTGTTCTTTGAATAACTATTCCTAGAAACTGGTTTTCTTAATGGCCAGTAAAAAGACATTACAAGTACAAGTACAAGCAAAGCTTAATCTTACTGTATCTCAAAATAGCAATGAGTTTCTAAAATCCGACATTTTGAAGCCTATATATTATTGTTATTATAAGCAGTTAATAATTTTAATGTAAGTTATGGCCCATAAAGAATTAATGATCACACTAAACCTTTTTTGAAAAGGGATGTGGGCAGACAGTATTTTTTAATGCAATGTATCTTGCGCTGCCACAGATTAGAAGAAAACATGTTAAGTATTAGGTGCTATATAGTGGAATCTATTATTATTGATATTATCATTATTATTATTATTATTATTATTATTATTATTATTATTATTGTTATTATTATTGTTATCATGCAGTTATTATCTTATTGTTGCTGTTATAATTATTAAATCAGTTTCTAACAAAAATATTTCCTTATCTGTGTTTGTGTTTCTTGATATGTTTACGTTCTTTGTTTTATTTTATTAGGTGCGGCTGAAGATGTACCTGAATGGGAGAAAGAATTGCAACAGGAGCTACAAGTGAGTACATTCATAATAATAATAATAATAATAATAATAATAATAATAATAATAATAATAATAATAGTAATAATAATAATAATAATAATAATAATAATAATAATAATAATAATAGTAATAATAATAATAACTAGACTTACTATGTCTGTTTGAACAAACAGGACATAGGGCTTTTTCCCTTTTCTTTATGAGAAATGAAGTTGAAATTGCAACAAAAAGAAAAGTCGTTAAAAGATATGAAGTAAAAAAAACATGGAAAACCAATATAATTTTAATGAAGTGGAAAAAATGAAGTGGAAAAAAAAAAAAAAAAAAAAACCAAGTTCACTTTGACATTATTAGTGAGACTTAAACTATGGCTGCAATGGTAATAGTGAGGTACATCGTGACTCAAACTATTATGCACCATATGAGCCATACCTGCATAGGAAAGTGCATTTTCAGTTCATACGATTCAATGACTGAAAGCAAAAATTGTTCATGCATATCACGGTAGTTTTGAGTTTAACCTAGTTGTAACTGGTTTAAGTGCTTTAGAAAACGCAAATTGCGTTTAAATAATTTAATCAACTGTCAACAAAAAATCTTCAAATCATCCCTATATCCACACCCTAATGCGGATCATCAACAAAATTGGATCATTTCTTCATTTCACCATGAAAAACTATTCTGCAAAGTGTCATTTTTTATTCATCTGTAACTGGGATGTAAGCAATTTAAATGACTCTCAAATTTACACCCTAACCTGGATCGTCCCATACACATAATAATATCTTCCTTGTAACCTGGATTAAACATTCCTGAATGTTTCATTTGGATCAGTTTACCTGTTTTTGAAATATCTTATCTGGGACATTTTCCTTTAAATGGTTCTCATATTTACACCTTACGCCAGATCTTCACAAAAATTCAGTCATTTCTTTACTGGACCTTGCAGATCAGTTGATCCGTTTTCAAAATATGTGGTCTTGGACGTTTTCCTTATAATGGTCCTCAGATTTACACCCTACTCCTGATCGTCACAAATATTTAATCATTTCTTCACTTGAACTTGACAGACTTTAATACAAGATTTAAATTATACCCATTGATTTTTTTTAAAGAGATATTAGGTCTGAGTCCTCAAAAATTGAAGTGACCCTCACATTTACACCCTTGACTGATTCGTCGCCAGCATATAATACTATCTTCCTTGTAACTTGGTTAAACTTTTTCAGAATGTTTCATTTAGATCAACTGATCCGTTTTCGAAATATGTGGTGTGGGACGTTTTCTTTTAAATGGTCCTCAGATCCACACCATACTGCGGATCGTCACAAAAATTTAATCATTATTTTAAAAGACCTTTACAAAGTATTATAGAATGTATCATTTAGACCCATTGGTTTTTTTTTTTAAAGAGATATTTAGGTCTGGGTCCTCAAAAATTGAAAAGACCCTCAAGTTTACACCCTTCACTGAATTGTCACTAACACATAAAAATTTCTTCCTTGTAGCTTGATTAAACATTCCCGTAAGTTTCATTCACATCAACTGACTGGTTTTTTAAAATATAGACTGTTCGGACCTTAAATATTAGGAGGCACATCCTTGATATATGGCCTATGCTTCAGCAAAGCACAGAAAAATTCTAAGTCATGGGAAGTGACCAAAGTGGGACGGCCAGAAAAAAACAATGCAAAAAGATAGGAAAAATATATGAAAAAAAAAACAAAGAACAGCAATAATAATGATAATATTAATAATAAATAATAATAATAATAATAATAATAATAATACAAATAATTATAATTATAAATAATAAATATTATACAAATAATATTAATGATAATAATAATAATAATAATTAATAATACAAATAATAATAATACCAATAACGATAATAATAATTAATAATAATAATAATAATAGTAATATGTGCTAAGTCGGACTTAGGGGAATATCTTTTGTTATTTTTTCCCTTAATGTCATGTTATTTTCCGCTTAAACGTTGTTTTTTTAATTGTTCTCTAATTTCTCCATTGTCTAAGTTCCCCTTAAGGTATGTTTTAGTAACATAATAATAATAATAATAAATAATAATAATAATAATAAATGATATTAAACAATTGTTGAGAAGTAATCAACCAATACCTCTTCACAATAACAATAATACCACCACCACCAGTTTCTGATAGCCTGTTTGCTGCTGTACAAGTATATTTTATTCCTATTTTTCTTTTAATAACACCAAGGAGAATTAAATGAAGATCGGTATAATCCATGTATTGAGTTGAGAGTGTTTGTTATATATATGAGCATGCTCATTTAACCTTTAGTTGTTGATCTGTTGCACTTACATGACTCTCTAGCCAGAAAATATCCAGATACACTGGGAATCATGGAAGACCAGTGGGTCCTGTGAGTTAATAGGTCCCTTGAGAAACTTGTGAATTTCTAAGGACCCAATATATTTACCTGAATATACTACCTGGTAATAAGGCCAAATAAAAAAAATTATTGTGTTTGCCACGCCCGACCGACCCAAAATATTCGAAATTGAGTCGGCATTTTATTTATTTATTTTTTTTTTAAAAAGGAGATAAAAAGGCTGAATAGGCTTATTCTTGCAACGGTAGGCGATGCAACAGTGTTATGTGATTGTTTTGCTCTTCAATACAGATTTAAAAATGGTCTTTGTTGTATTTTAGTGTATTTTCAACTTTTTAGGCATAAACACATTATTGGTAAAAATTTAAAATACAGTATATAAAAAAAAAAAATTGCTTTTCCTACAGACCTGCCCATTTTTTGGATTTTCCAAAAACCACACCAACACAAGAATTTTTTTTAATTGGCCTAACATGAAGTACATTTGTATTTTCAGTGTAATTAAAATATAAAAAATTAATATATAAATATTAATAAATAATATAAAATATGAACATATCGGGGGCAAAAAAATTGTTGTGGTGGTGTTATTTGTTGTTTGGATCAAATCTGCCCATTCTATAATCTTTAATATGTGTGTTATAGCCTACATCATCATTGTATAAATAATCTAAACTTAAATAAAAGAGAAACTGCAGCTCATTAAATTCATAACTATGATAATGTGTTTGCTCTCCCATTATATAGCATATAGTGAAATATTTGTATGACCATATTTGAAAATCCTGATCAAATAGCAACTGTGTGATTTTGTTTATAGATTAATAAGAATAAAATTAATAAGAATTGGGAGTATTTTAGATGATCCCTGTGTTGAGTTCAAGAAGATATGAAATGTATATTGCCCAATAAAAAGATATATTTTATTGAATAAATGGTTTTGTAAAAGCTGCAAATGAGGCCCATTTTTTTATCTTTTTTTATGAAGATCCAATGATGGGTTCATATATCGGCCAACATTGGGCGAGTAATCTAGGCGTGGGGAACATAACCGATGGGCCATTTACAGCCTCTTGGATGTAAAAGGGGAGAATCCTCCTGTCACAGACAGCATATGGGTAAAAAATGAGTAAGATAAGAATCAGGGGTGGATCCAGCCCGGTAAGAAAGAGGGGCGTGAATGTGCAAACTGAGTAAAAGTCTCAGGAAAGAGCTCTGGTAGGGGTGCAAGGGGAAAATCCCCCTTAAACCTCTAGCACCATAATTAATTTAAGTTTGTATTTGATTGATTTTTAATATTTAGCATGGTAATTTTCTGATAAGCTTTACAAAAATTACTCCTTACAAAAAGATAGGGGTGTCGAATGCCCCTTACGCCCCCCCCCCCCCTCTCTAAATCTGCCACTGAGAATTTTGCTTTACATCACAATATTAATGTGCTTGCCACACTATTCACCCACTGGATCTGCCCATGTGATGTCATACTTGTTTGACAAGCCCATGAATGTCGGGGAGAAGTTACCCCTTCTGAGGCCACTCAAAACTGCAACAACCATATGTGTCTAAAGCTGGTCTCACACATTACGATTTTTCTTACAATAAGCTGCGCTGCAACACGTTTGACTACAAATTTTGTTGACATGTTCAAAACTCAACGATACCGCATATGGGTAAAATATGATTTGAGTAAGATAAGAATTTTGCTTTACATCACAACATTAATAAGCTTGCCACCCTATTCACCCACCTGATCTGCCCATGTGATGTCATACTTAAGCCTTGTGTTTGTTTCAATTTCTAGGATTTTGAGGTTGTTGATGAGGCTGAAGGCGAAGTGAACGATGAATGGGAAGATGAGATCAACCAAATGCTGCAGGCTGAAGTAGAGGCAGATCAGCACTCCTAATGTCATTGTTTACTAATGTTGCACATATGGAATAATATTTAGACTTAAGAGCACGCACTGCGAGCAGGTCTCATGAGGCACTCTGAAGAAATGGACGAACAACCCAACAAAATTACAATGAGCCTAAAAATACCTAGCCCATAATAAAACAGTGAAGTATGTGCATGCTATTTGGTAATCCTTAGTCTGTGTAACTAAATTCTTAATATTTAGTGTAATATTAAATGATAATTATCACCCACAGTTTGATTTGTTTTACCAAATGCCTTTTAGTTTAATTAATGATATTGGCTGCTACTGTACTTCCAATTAATGAGATAAAAGAAATCTACCACAGTATGTTACTTGTTGTCTTATAGTAATCAGATTAATAATGAGAATTATAATCAGATTAATTATTTATGGAGATTTTATATTTGTATTCATTAAGATTTCTTGTATAGATCCAGCTATTATTAAAATTTGTGACCGTTTTGAATGTTGTGGTTAGGTTTTTTAAAAAAAATAATGTTATCACAATGCCATGATGCTTAGCTGGAAATTATGTTATAAATACATATTTATGGTTCTACAAAGAAAACAAAGTTTTGAACACCAAAACACATTAACATAACATAGAATTTTTAGTTTGAGAACCAATGTAAACCAACTACAGCTGATGAAGTCCCATCCATGGAGGTAGAAAGTAAGTATAACACAATAAGTATTTTATATTCTTATATACCAATTAATGTCTTAGTACATAAGTACATACTTACATATAATATTGCTAATTTTATCATATTTAAGTATAGTAAGTATATAATTATTGGTAAGAGGATGATATAATTGAGATGAAATCAACTTTTACTAATTATTCAACTGGATCAAGTGTGATCTAGTCATATTTCTTCCTGAGGTAGTTTCATCTGTATATATTATATTTATGAAATTTATCTAATACCACTACAGTTTATTTGAATTTATGTGAGTCTGGTCTATTAAATACAATATTACTAAACATGGAATTGTTAGTGAGAAAAGCATATAGGCACCTGGTTTCTGTATACTAATTACTCGATTACCCCTAGGATGGACTGCACCTCAGTTAGGTTGATAATTTTTACTGTAAGCCTGGTTCTACACTGTGTAGCTAATTTTCGTTGCAACCATTACACTAGGTAGCTGTCCCTGAAAGCTCCCCTATTTAACCGACCAATCAGTGTCTCTGAAAGCTGCTGACAATAGCCTGTGGCAATTTTATAGAAATGAGGTTATAGTTAATGTATCATTTTTCCAAAATATAATTTTTTGATACAAAACTGTGTTAATATGTTGTGCAAATACTCGTTTAATAAATTGGTACCTATATAAATTATTTTTATTCTATTATATAATCCATTCAAAATATTACTGGTACATCTAATGAATTGTTACTATCCAAAGCACAGGTAAAAATATACATTATTGTAAAAGGAACACAGTTATAGAAATGTATCAATTTTAATATACTTTTGTTTAATTCATTATTTATTTGTTTATATAAAAAATGGAAAATCACTACAAAAATAAAATTGGAAAGGGTTGTAGGATTATTTCTGTTTCATCTTATATTAAGTTTAATGTATATAATTATGATTTATTACTTGGTCGGCTGTTTGAATGCTGTGTTATCCAGTATTGAATTTGTTGACAAATTTTAACCCAATTTAAAGCTATTTTGTTACCACATACAACAGATAAGCAATCAAATTGGTAGTAAATATTGATACTCTATTTGAAAATTAGAGCAGTTAATATTCATTTGTAAAATAAAAGTCATAGAATTGAATTGTTTTGCCCATTCATTTTGGTTGTTTTTCGAGAGTTGTAGTTTGTAGTTAGTAGTTTTGGTGCTCGAGCGCCCCCTATCGATTTGCATTGTATTCCTATTAAAGATAGGCCCTTATATCTTTTATCAATTAACTAAACACTAAAAATGATTACTTCACCAAATGGTCTATGTGAATATTTAAAGAATATTGAAACAATAAGTATTGATATATTTTTTCTAATTTTTAATTTTCATTTACATTTTTACTTTAAAAAAAAAATTCTCATGAAGTGCTTTTTTAATACCACCTTTACTAGTTTTTGAATATTCAAATATGTGGATCTTCTTAGCAGTTTCCGATTACATAATTTCTCCAAACACTCCTTCAGTGTCTTAGAATATTGTATTCTTTGTACTGTTGTACAACACATACTCTGGAGCCTGGCCTTAATACAGGTAGGCCCTATATCCATGGTTCTGGAATCAATTTCCAATCGATAATTTTACCGCAACTAACGTGACCATTTATGAGACTAAAGGATTCGTGACTTACGTACCCTACTACTTGACATTCGCTATGGAAATTGCGCTAACTGGAGGCCATATTTTAGTTTATTCTCAGCTTCATGTTTTTCCGCATCTGAAGTGCAATAGGCCTACGTGCAGTTTTATGATGAATAATACTGGGCACCGTCAATAGTTTTTATTCTCCATCATCAGCCAATGGACACATGGGGTCTTCCATCATTTTCACAACAGTACAAAACAAACGCCAGTGGGTAAGGGGTGGGTTCAACGGTGTACTATATTTTATTTAAATTTTAAATGATGATTTTAAATTTATGACAAAAGTCATCATATTCTTATGTAGGCCTAATCTTTGAGGGAGGAAGATGGTCTCAGAAAAGAGTATATTTTGCACGCTCTAAAAATTAGGAGAGCAATGGATTTAGAATCAGTATGGTACCAAAAACGCGAATGATGAAGGACAACGCATCAGCAACTTATTTCTTTTATATCTTAGGCCTACTATTCTGAAGTTTTTATATTGGTGATTGACCTTATTAATTGGGTTGATGACCGATCGTCCAGTTACTTTTGGTCGCTGCATACCGCGTCTCTCATTACGCAATTAGGCAACTTTGATTTTATTACATCGGAGTTCGATATAATGATTACTTCCACGCCGTGTACCAAACAAAGCATCCATCTTTATAATTTTTATATGAAATGCTGATGTTATCGAAGCATGAAAAATCGTCTTTTGTCTAACGCATTCGCCACTGTGGCAATAATGAATATCCACTGATGTCGCCGTATACGTTTCATTGTTTACTGGAAAAAATAAACACGGGCGACAGAAAAACAAAAACACAATCAATACCAATGTTGTTAGATTCCAAACGGAGCATAAGTACGGTAGTTTGGTGCTCCTGAAAAATAATCATGATGGTGATTGACTCGTGATGATGATGATCAGACGATGACGATTGTTAATGATTGATAATGACGATTTCGTTGGCAGTGGTGGTTGTTCTTATCATTATTTACATTTTTTGAATATTTTATTATAATAATTATTATTATTTAGGCCTATATTAATATTATCATTATTGTATAATTGGCCTATTAATATTATGGATGATGATGATGACGACGATATTGATGATGATTAAAAAACACATTAGAGGACATCATATTAAATTTCTTCCACATCAACCACACCTTTACCCCCTCCCCTCACATCTTTCAGAACGAATCGTTCCCTGGCCAGCTGAAACCCGAAGCCAGCGAAACTTTTAAAATGTTGGGTAAATTATTTCAAATTCGAAAGAGATAATATTTATTATTCTAATCTTGGAAAAAAGAGGTGCTTTTGCAGACCTGATTACTGTGAATTTGTTGAAAAGATGAAGATCATTATCAACTTGCAAAGCCTTGCATTCAAGGTGAGTTATAAACAGCAACCAAGGACATCGTTATGTAACAGGTGGAGTGCATGTCCTTGTCGGTTGATAGAGTAGGCCTCAAGCTCTGTCCAGATTATAAAATTTTCTTTTGTTGTTTGCCCATATATAGTCATGATGTGCCTATATATGGTCATGATGTGATGTCATCATGACCATATTTAGGCATGTCACATGTTTTTGTCATTGTCGAGTGGGAGTAGACCTAATTATGGCCTTATAGTAATAGGCCTTATTATATATATATACATTGTGTATATATATATACATGTATATATATATATCAAGTCATGGACTTTATCACCATGAATACATATTTTTATTCGAGAAGTACTAGTTGATTACTTTTGTATTTTCCGGAAAATTTCATTACGTTTAACGTTATCATTTTATAAAAATTGACTAAGCATGTTATCGATTTTTTTCAGTTTAAATACTGCATTATGCCTACTTTTTGATGTAATACAAAGTTGGTTTAGGTATTAAGATTTACTTGTTTATCAAAGTAATACTTCGATTTATGTTTGAAAACCGATAAACTAGAACACATAGATGTGTATAAGTTTGCTGCGTAGCACCATATAGGCCTACACATTTTAGACAAATAGATTTAATAATAATAATAATATAGCGCTCGAATAGGAACATGATATTATGATCGTAAAATAATGATAATATATACATGAAATTATAACATGTTTACTTACTTGTCCTCTATCGAGCACTGTTGTTATTATTGTTTATTTATTTGTGATTTATATATTCAGCCCTAGAAATGTATTTTTTTAATTGGTTAGCAAAATAAAAACATAACAAACGGGGTTACTAAAGGTTATAAGGGGTTTCTCGTGGCATGTTTACGCTTTGTTTTGCTAATCCAAATTGAACACATGCTTGTGTTTACATCGATATGGGCAGCCAGAGAAAGCGGTGGCCTTGATAAGCTGTAGCCAATCAGCTGCAAAATCTGCAGGCTCCACCTGCACGTCGACCAATGAGTGCACAGCAGCCTGAATCCGGGGTAGTATTCCCGGACACCATTTTCAGTTTAGTTGTAAACACGCTAGACACAACCAAACCTACGATTGACGTACACACTGTATAGGCCGAAAAGACATTTTTATTATCGAGATTTCACACTGTTTTTTGTGATTCCATATTATTCACATGCCGTTTACCAAAGAAGAGAAGGCTCGGCAACGTGCTGAACAATTTAGAGAGGTAAATAATAATGATGCCGAAGAGGAAGACCCCGACTACAAATCATGTTGTGTACCGTCTGGATGTATAGTTGGTGAAGCCGTTCATATACGAAACCCGGATGTTGTTATGAAGGTTGTGTGCAACAACAAAGATTGTACCTATGGAGTATTTATGCACAAAGTATGTTTTACTGAGTGGGAAGAAAGTGTACTAACATATCTACGATCGTCTGGACGAGCTAGGAGTTGGTCGGAGAAGCAGCGTCGCCAAAACCTGTGGACAAAGAAGGGATACGACCTAGCATGGAAAGCATGTTCATGCCAATGCGGAAAGGGCCATCTACGGAAGGACCTTGATTGGGTACCACCGCAACCGTTGGACGTAGATACACAACGTAAGAAAACTAAGAAAAAGAAATCAAACGATAAACCAACTATAGGCCGAGCGACGAGTCTACAACAGAATATCGCCGGACAGGCGAATAACGGCAGTCATAATCATATAGGCCCAGCCCAATCTAACGGTCATCATTCAGGCAATTCTGGAACATCCGGACACAACGGACGTCTTCGTCACACCTCCGGAGCTTCCGTCTCGTCGACAGATAGCTTTAGCAGCACACCACCAACAAGTGCCGACGAATTTCTTTACTCGCCTGGTCCTTCTCCTCGTATCAGCAACGGGCATATACGACTGGAATCGAATTCGTCCGATCGTAGTTGGTCACCAAATAACTCCCAACCAGCAAACAACCAAACAAGTCAAAGAAATTCTAGAAGTTTCAGTTTTTCTCGCTCCAACTCCTTGAACAAGGAACCCATCGACAACGCTCCACAACAATCGCCAAAGACAGTCGACAATCTCAACGACTGTTTGTTTCTACGCAGGATGGACTTGTCGACATTTTTTGAAGTCCTTCCACGGCACAAATTGAACCCATACCATATCAAGATGGACGAAGACGGCTTTGCAGCTAATGAAGAAATACGGAAATTTATATTCAACACTATGGTTCTGCATAAAGCTACCAGCATGGCATGTTCGATGTGCGCTCGTCATCTTCCTATCTTTGATCGGTACCCTTTGATAGATGGTACATGCTACCTTACCCCTGTCAAGCATAGTGATACTAACTTGCAGGTGAATCTAAACGGCAAACTGCAGTACCTTGGTGCAGTTTGCATGCTATGTTTAGAAGGCGTACATAGTGTACTATGTCGCCAATGCAAGACGCCATGGGACGGCAGTCATCATCAACTTGGAACTTTATATTCGTACGATATTTTCGCCGCCTCGCCGTGCTGCTCTGGACGCGTCGGATGCAAGCAATGCGGAAAACCGGTTATAGAACTCAGTCGCGGTCCGTTCTTCTTCAGTCAATATTCGCAAACTATACTTTGCCCCCACTGTGGAGTGCTGGATTTTCACTTCATTAAACCATTGAGCAGCTATGAGGTACGTGCTAATCAGTCTGGACATCGTCTAATATGTTAAACCTGCGTACTAATTATTATGTACGGGTATGAAGCAAATGTCGTATGTAAGGATATTTTTATGACTGATATTTTTAAAATGTGAGTTGTATTGTGGAAAATCCATATAAACTTTTTACCGAAACATTGTTTACTGAAAGTTTGTTTACTCAGTTCGAAAGAGAACGAGTACTAGAAATTGATGTTTTGCTTAGTAAATCAGTGACGTTGCTCCATCAAATATTAAACATGTATAATTTAAGTGATATTTCTATGGAAAAAAATAATATCGGTAGTGAATTTTAGCGCGATCTAGATCGATATTTCGTTTCATTAATCTTTAAAACATAGACTATTATAGGCCTACAACCACTTGTGGTATTTGCTGATCAGTTTCCTATCATAATTAAATAAATGTTCAGAAACACATTGAAGACACCTACACTATTGTTAATATTATAATTGTATAACTTGTTATTAATCAATATTCGTTTACGTTGTATATAAGTATTATATCATATTGGGTCAGGTTGTTTCAAAAAGCGGTCCTGTATCAAAAAAAAAAAACTTCTGGAATTAAATATCATTTGAATGTGTACCGTATTTAATTGCGTGGTTAAGCTTTAACAATTGGAAAAAAAAAGGTTGATTTTGACCTGGAGTGGTTTTAAAACTCCGTAATTGAACGGCATTTCAAGTGATGGATGGTAATTTGATTATTGTATTTTATATCCATTTTCACGGAAGCCTTCTATTGGAAGAATAGATTATAGGCCTTGTCCGTAGGTTTGTATAATTTAATAAGGACTCGGAAGATTGATAAGTTTCAGCCATATTATTTTGAGAATGTCTTTCGAATTGGTTTGTATTTAAATGGAAGAAAGCTTTTGACCAAATATTTTGGCCAGCCAAAATACATGTTTGACGTGATAAAAATTTAAACTATCAAGTCATGGACTTTATCACCATGAATACATATTTTTATTCGAGAAGTACTAGTTGATTACTTTTGTATTTTCCGGAAAATTTCATTACGTTTAACGTTATCATTTTATAAAAATTGACTAAGCATGTTATCGATTTTTTTCAGTTTAAATACTGCATTATGCCTACTTTTTGATGTAATACAAAGTTGGTTTAGGTATTAAGATTTACTTGTTTATCAAAGTAATACTTCGATTTATGTTTGAAAACCGATAAACTAGAACACATCGAAGTTTTTAAAAATAGACAGTGATAAGTTTTTTGATGGAAAACATTAGTCCTAAACGTTACTTTTACAGAGTTTAAAGTATTTAGTTTAGAAGCTACGACAGGGTTTAGCTGAAGCTGTGGCATACATAATATTTGACCTCCAGCATTTCAATGCGAGTACCGTACTGTTCGACTGATTTGCACTCGAAATATGTTACTATTATTATCATTATTAAACTTTTGAAATACAGAACTGATATTTGTCGGCATTTGTGACTGTTTGAACATTATCTAATTAGGGCGTGATTATACCTGCAGTTCGTGTACCACGTAGTCGCGTTGTTAGAAAACGATTTGTTCGTGACTAACGATTGCTTTATTTATTTATTTTTTTAATATTCAGATAAATTTTATCTATTTATTTACACATAGTGTGTATATATATATATACATATATATATATATATAAATATATATATATGCATATACACATAAATCAAGTTTGCTGCGTAGCACCGTAGACTCGATATAAACAAATAGATAAATAATACCAATGCTGGAATAGGAACAAATGTAATAATCGTTCGTTCGTTCCTAGACCCCTATGGTCTAGGACATTTATTTGTATCTTAGGCCTCCGGCCCCTCTACCTAACAAAGTAACATTTAGAGAACTGAAGAAAGTAAATCACGTCTTCTTACATAAGTGAAATACAGATATTTCGATAAATTATATAAAACATTACGATCATTTGATGACATTAAACTATGGAACTTAAAAAGTGTTGGATTTTTAGTTAAAGAAAGATGGAATTGGCTTTCCCTAATATCATTATAACGTAAACATATTAGAGTAAAATGAAATTCATCGTCTATGCATTGGTTTGAGCATAATTTACATATTCTATTGTTTTTGTTCACTTTATTCCATCTGCCTCTCTATTTCAAAATCTAAGATGCCACTTAATAATAAATAATTTTATAATTATTTAAACTCATTTTAAAGGATGTAAAATGATTCAATCTCGAATATGTTTTGACTTTTTCATTGAAATATCTTTCTATATCAGTACCGGTAAGTCTCAATAATTTTAGCTCATATAATCGTATCAAGCATAGATCATCAACGAAAATATATTTATTTCAGTCGTATGAAAACAAGTGTATCGACCGTGTTCTTATTCGAGCACTGTTATTATTATTTATTTATTTGTTTATCTAGATATATAGAGTATATATATACACATCTAGATGTGTATAAGAGACAGATATTACAGTATTATATT
>NW_022755918.1:252490-274700 GCF_011630105.1 Anneissia japonica
TTAATTGTTATATGTATTTATATATTTATAGCCTATAATAATTATATTCTTAAGTGGTGTGAGTGATATGATGATTATGTGGTATTATGTTTTATATTCTGACTATTGATGGGATACCTGTAATGACTTTTCCCAGATATAGCATCAATGGTACTATAATGTGCTAACTTTGGTTTTCTTTTAATAAATAGACGGCTCCCTAGTAGCAGCCGTATTGTTATTTGTGGTAAAATGGTGTACCTTTTCAATAATCAGATCAAGGATTTCTATTATTAGATGTGTAATTACCCCATTTGGAATCATCGAACAGAAGATTGTTAATGACCTCTAAATTGCGACAGGCCTAGGCCTGATTTTCATTTGCCGGGCCTGTCTGTTTGCGGAATTTATACTCTAATAAAACTGTCGTCACAATGTAAGAATCGATTATCGATACAGTACTACATGAGGTCTAGACCTATATACTTGGAATTTCCCCCAGCCCTTCACGGGGATAAAAAGGCAGACTTACGACCGTAATATATTATTTTATTTATATTATTAATATAATTATATTATTTATATATCATTACTGTTGTGTTAACTTTACATGAAAAGGAATACACATTGAAACAAAAGAATCAAAACTGATTAAAATTTTCTCATTTTGAAGGGTATTATTAAGCCTATTTATTTGATTTATACTATATATATATATATATATATATATATATATATATACTATATATGGGTGTGTATATATAGGCCTATATATACTATATATACATAGGCCTTGGTCTTTATATATAGGCTTATATATATAAATATATTATATAGGCCCTATATATATATATTACTGTATATAGTATATATTATTACGAGTGTTTATTTTATTTATTAGCCTACTTGTATAGAAGTACATGAAAAAGAATCATTAAAGCATAAGAAAGAACAAAAAACTGATTAAAATTTAACATATTGAAGGATGATGTTTCTATTTTTATTCAAATTGTTTTGATATTTTTTAAATTTTATTAGAATTTATAGGACACTAAAGTAGGATAGTTTTTCGTTTAGTGATTACAATAATATATTTTGCTACATGGCTATATATTGAACTGAACACGAGGTAAGCCTCAACTTGAGATGAAACATTTTTTTTTTACGTGATTTGAACCAAGAAACGCTGTGAGTGAGAAGACAATCATTTTCCGATCAACCACGATCTTAACCGGGTTAGCTAGAATATGCGAATGTTGTCGTGCTGTGGGAATGCTGCGTTAAAAAACGTTTTTTTGGATGTGGATTCCCCTTGCTCGCGTCACCCTTGCCATTAAACCGCAGATGGCCCACCTCGCATTCTGCGGTTGAATCAAAATACAGTACTGTATACTGTAATTATATTTTTAATGGCGTAGTGAAGTGGTGGTCTCGTATGCTTATAATCGAGATTCCAAGAAGATCCCTAGGAAAGCGTTTGAAATCTAGAACATAAACATCAGTATTAAATTTCCCCTTTACGTTATTCATGTGGAACCAGCGTTTTAAAATTCCTGGCAACGTTCCCAAATTCATCCGAGGGACGCTCTTAATAAACAGAAATAGCACAACACAAAAATTGTATAGGGTAACGTTACTACATATTTGGCTATTCTGTTTTATTAAGTTACTAGGCCCATCCATCTACGGTTGCAGTCTTGCTAGCCAAGAAATACTGTAGAGATTGAAGTATAAGTGGTTAATCTTCCCTGGTGTTCAGATGTTATCCAAAAATAAATAAATTTCAGAAACCACAATTAGTTTAAACCGTTTCTTGTCATGTGATATACATTTACAGAGGACATTGATAATGTCGTTAAAGAGGGCGCCAAACATGTTATTTAATTCAAAAGGGAATCAAGAATAAACTCCGCGAACAAAAATAATAATTTAAAAAAAAATTCCATGGAAAAAGTTCCCCCACGTGTTTTCCGTTTGGGGAACTTTTTCTAACAATTGATTAGGACCTTTTCGTTGATAGGCTATAGGCCTATGTTCGATAGATCTTTCATCATTGCTCCTTTATTAATAAAAAAAAAAAAATGATAATAGTAAATGGATAATGTGTGTATTGTAGGCCTACATAGCCTGTTTGAAAAGCATTATCTGTCACTGGCGCTTAAACATAAATATAAGAATTAATGATTAAAGAGGTAAATTTTCAGGAGTGTCTTTAGTTTATCAGAGAGTTTAGGAGAGTTCCATATTCGTGCGCTGTTTCTACTATTAATCTAATCTGCAGCCTCTGGCTAACAATGCGGGTGTTACACCATTCCGAAATCCGAAATAATGGATAGGCTCAAATCGGGAGATACTTTCCGGTTGCGTCGTATGTAGGGGGTGGGGGAGGGGGAGGGAAGTGTAAAGCATTTTTATAGAAACCAGGCTAAGGTTACTATTTGTCATAAAACATAGAACAAATCTCAACAAATCAATAATTTAAACATTGAGCTCATTTAAAAGGATCGAGAGTTATCTACTTATAATACACTTACACTTTCGATACAAAGATTTTTTTTTTTGCTAATTTAAAGATCATAGTAGGCTATACGACAAAAAAACTCATTTTACAGTGCCATTAATTCATGAGTCTACATAGAATGTGGTATTATTATACATCGATCAACTAAACTATTAAATATTGAAATTCCTCAAGTTTAGTTCATCACATTGTAATAGGCCTACCGTAAAACCTCGAATAGAAGCCCGGGTTTCTTTTTTATGCGACCTTTGCATGGGCTTCTTTCCGAGATGGGCTTCTTTAGCTTTCGGGGCTACTTTGCAAAATTAAGGAGGGAGCTTTTCAAATGGATGCTGTCAAATTTGGGAATTTGTACTATAAAACAATAAATAGGGTCACTGTAACATCAGCCTGTATCATGGAGCGTAGGCCTATAAACCGACATTAAATCACCTAAACTACCGGTACTGTATAAAACAAGCGTGTTTTTTAATTAATTAATTTATTTATTATTTAAGTTTTTGAAATTCGTAGGCCTACAGTGCATGTACCGTAGGCCTACTTTAAAAAAAAAAAAGCCCATTCTATCTTTAAAAAAGGCCCATGGGCTTCTTTTTGAGATGGGCTTCTTTTTAGTAGACTACTTTTACAAACTAAAGAAGGTGGGGGGGGGGGGGTAGTGCTTAAATTTGAGATGGGCTTCTCGAGATGCGGCCCATCGGTCTTCAATTCGAGGTTTTCCGGTAATGGAATGACAGAGGGCGGGCTTCTCAAATCCCTTATGGCTAAAGAGATTATAGGCCTACTGATGTCTTATAATTTATTTCAATCATTTCTTTCATAAAATTTTTATCATAAAATAACAACAAAAACAACAACAACAATAATAATAATAATAATAATAGTGCTCGCATTACACACAAGGTAGTTTGCAAATTTAAATAGTTAAACATAGATTCATAGTTTATAAATAACGAGTGACAACGATTTTTTAAATTAATAATCACTTAAGTACCTACCTAGATAATAATAATAGTTACGTTCAACTTTTAAAATTATAGTTATAGGCCTAATAGTCTATAGTTCCGTGGGGTTGAATAAGATAATATGGTGATTTTTGTTCAAAGACCCCGATCTGAGTCCGAAACGTCCGAAAAACAATTAATTGAACCAGGGACCAGTGTCTGAAAGGTCATCTCTAATGCTCAGCGCGCACATATGGTTACAGTACATCTCTGCTGAGAGGGAACTCGGGAGAATGTGGGTTGTGGGACCAGTTTGTGGGACATGCACGTATTCCTGGCTATTGAATCTCAGGTTCTGAGTTGTCAGTTTTAAAGATTGATTGACCCTCCCTCGATAGTTCCATTGGTGAGAAAATATTATTTTCTTGTTTTAATTTATATTTGATATTTGAAATCATTTGTTTACATTTTCTTTGGAAATCAGTGTATTGGACGCTTAAGAGGATAATCACCCTTTCTTTTTAAGATTTTTGTAATAAAGAAAGTAAGACCCGTGTTTAAACGTTACTATTTTTGCACAGTGTCACCCTTAAATTGCTGCAGTCATTAAAAAATATTAGTGGTAGACCTAGTTGTTAACATGATGCATAAAACTAACCACTTGTTATTAATCACCATTATTTTTCGATCTTGTTTTTGTTTATCTTTTTCCTGCTTTATATATGAAGCGCATTGAGGTTTTATGCATAATTCGCTATATAAAAATAGATTTATTATTATTATTATTAGACCTATCATTTATTTGGAATCCTTTCGATAAGAGCAATCAAGTGTTTAAGGAATTTTAAGGGTTTTTCCAGATTTATCAACAGTTCGCCTTTACGGTAACGCGATAGGCTGATCGCCTGAATGCATTAAAAATGAAATAAATGTTATTTAATACTGGATTTAATAAATATAAAACTTTTATTTAATTTTTTTCACTTCGATTCTATTCCTATCACAGCAGAGGTCCAGGGTACAAGAGGCCTTACATTGGTTCGTCCATAATGCACCTCAATGGTTCGTCCAATTTCATGTTTTACACTCATCCAATCCAAGCACACACACTCAACAGCAACACTGTGAACTCTGATATCGACCTTGGTTGTTGTTACTAAAACTACGGAAAAATGGCTGAAACAGGCGAAGTTACTACTGTGGTAAAGAATGTATATTTTCTACCTTATTATATGTATATTATAAGATAAACTTCACCATACATCCTGCATAATTTATCTTCGCAAGCCCTGCACGCATCATTCCTCCAAGCACTGCCATCATTTCATCCTGCCATATTCATGGCCTGCTAGGTCCGCTGCTAGGCCAGGGCAGAGAAGAGTGCGAGAACTACACAGATAGTGGTCTTGAGGCCTGCGCTGTGTCTGTACTGAAGACTGCTGTAGTGTAATAAGTATCATGCCTTAATAGGATTATACCATACACATTGATGAAATATCATTGGTACCTATCCGCTATCCTACTACTTTACTGGGAGAAAGTAGTTACCATAAGGAAATAAGTAAAAAAAAAATAATGTTTCAAACTGAACTCGGCTCTACCTAAGTTACATAGGCCTAGGTGAGGTCTAGGCGTTAAATTATGCTTAGCCTAGTAGTAAGGGCCATAGCTAGGCCATAATTAACAGCTATAGTACAACTCTTAAAAAATAAAGTAAATTTTAAAAGGACCTAATATTTGGAAATTAATGGAAATTTCATTTAATTAAACATAGAATATTAAATCTATCATTTGGTACTCAATTACTTATTATATGCACACTTCTCAACTGAACTGTAAAATATAAACTACAAATATATACCGTGGAATCTATGGATAATGCTGAGTTTTAGATTAAGTAAACGGGAACGTAGAAAGGATACACTCATCCCTGAATGTCGTCATGTACGTTCTACTGTGAATTTATTTCAATTTTTTACGGTGCGGAGATGTCAAAAACACAAAGACAGACGCACCATTGTTTAATACAGTATGTCAGTCCTTGTTCTGGCCTGAATGTAGATTCGGCTGACACCGTTCCAGATTTCAGGAGAGAACATAATGCACAAAGTTCAGACATGCGCAATTAACTTTACGTGATTTCAATATGTCTTGCGTCATCAAAAGCTGCTTAATAATGTTCAATAGCAATGGAAACTCCCTCCCCATTCCCAATGAATCATTTCATTTTCAAGTCTTTTTGTTCTTGTTCGTTTAGCTACCTTTTTCGAAAATAGTCCTTTTACCTTGCTCCTTTAGGGCAAATAGAATAATTTATTAGATTATCACTCCCACCTGCGTTAAAAAGTTTGGAAATATTGAATTTTTTTTTTATTTTTTTATTTTTTTTTGCATTATTTATTTTAACTGCATAAAAACAACTTTGCAAAAAACAAATGCTCACAAAATATAAAGTTGAAAATGCAAAGCCCATTCCTTAAACTTGTTGTTTACTGTTGCTAAAAATAAACAGCTCGCTAACTGCAGCTAAAATAGACAACACCGCGGACTGTCCCAAAGAGACCTGTAAGCTGATCGGATCGTTAATTCACAGAGCGAAGACCTGGTGTTCCACAGCTGCGGCTAAAAATAGGCAGCACCGCGGCCCGTCCCTAAAGAGACCCCGCCCAGTGGGCTGATCGGATCGTTGATTCACAGCATGAAGACGTACATGTTCCACAGGGACTCTCGCAGTTAAAAAGAACTCGTTACATCATACATTACAAGTGGGTGGTCTTCCTTGTGATGGGTGTGTTTGGTTGGATTGGTTGTTGTTGGGCAAAAACTAACTTACGACGTCAAGAAAGAAAGTTTAGGCAAAGGCTGGCCTAGCTTGAGGTAAAGACCAAAGCTTAGGCGCCTATAATTTGTTCCCTTCCCTTTGATGCTCGAGTAATTTTTTTCAACGGAATATAGGCCTAGTCCTAGTTTTGGATAGGCCACTGAATAACAGGAAATCCCCAGGTATAACCCCGTTCCCCCCGCCCAAACCCTCCAAAAAAAAAAAAAAAAAAAAATCTCCCACCCTCATCAATTTTTTTTTTAAAGAGAGTGATAATCTAATATTTTTTTCTATGTGCCCTTAGAGTGTAAGCGTGTGTAAATCTCTAAATTCATTCACTTACAGGCCTACCGTGCTTTAAAATACATTTGCCCTTAGCAATCTACAATATGTGTACTACCAAGTAAGTATTGGAAAAGAAAATCTTGAAATAATGAATGAATGAATGTATTCAAAACTTATACTACAGACCCCTAAAGAAGGAAACATTGCAACTGATGAAGCTGGCAGCCCAGCTGAACCAGGCCAAGTTAATGGTGAAGTAGAACAGGTCCAAAAAGTAAGATCTAAGAAACACAAAAGCTTATTTCTTTTAAACTCTGGCATAAGTTTTAGCACTCTGGGGTAACGTCTAGATATCGTAATACAAAGGGGGATTCTGTTACCCTGTGTTCTCCCGAAGCCATTTTAGCCGTCAAGTTTACCGATAAATATAACTGGCCAACACGTACAAATTTGTGTGTGTAAAATTTTTTTAAACCACTGATTAGGCCTAGGCTGGCCTTCTTTCAATAAATGAACATCATTCCAGTCTATGCCTTGGCTATGAATGTATGTGTTGTTTTTTCAAGTCATTTAACCCCACTTGAAAGACCTCATACTGTGCGCGTACCTGAATTTTTATGAACAAATTTACAAATAAAAATGTTTCAATTGGGATAACAGAACTAATTATGAAAATTATTGACCATGAAATTTTTTGACTCGGGCTCCATCACTCGTTGGTATTCAAGCAATTTCAATTATCAAATTTTGTAATCACATGAACACATTTGTTGTGGACAATAGAAAGAATCATAAGCACATTGCTCTTAAACTCCTTAGGATGCTAAAAGGGACAAGACTCCTTCACCAAGTCCTTTAGATAATTCATCTGATGATAGTAAAACAGCCCAAGTTCAAGAAGTACAAGTGGTGCAGCAAGAAACAAATGCAAAGAAGAAAAAGAAGAAAGGTTAGATTTCATTTATAAACTATTAAATAAAATTCAATATTTAAATTGAGACCTATTAAACTGGATTGCTGGATGGCTGTGTTTGATGTGTAAGAAATATATATTTGTGCATTTTTTTTTAGGACGGGATGCAGAGCACATGAGCAGAGCGATCATACAGGCACTGGATGGACTTGACACCCCAGAAGAGAAAGTGACAGCACTCAGCAAGAAGTATGCAGATGTGGTAAGTTCTGCCTCTACTTAAATACTGTCTCTTATACACATCTAGATGTGTATAAGAGACAGAGTTTAAATATGTATACCCTATGCAATTTGTTTCAGTGGGTCTGTCATCCAGAACCTATACCTGTCAAAATTGAATGGAGGCCACCCCCCAAAAAATGCCTAACCGGGACCTTCTGCTGTTTATGCCAACGCCTTATAACCAAAAAACAACTCAATACCCCCCACATCATTTTAATTTTTGTTATGTTGTTGCGGATCCAGGAATTCGAGGCACATTCACAGGCGAGAGTCTAGACCACCTCAGCCCCAAATTTATGATGATATCACCTCTAGTTGGTGGGAAATGGCCCTCTCAGATCTAAACATCTATATTATTATTTTATATAATGATTCATTAGATCCTGAGGGCAACTTACAGTATCACTCTAATGCTGCAGAAGCTAATTTATATTACTTTAGTTGTGATACATTTTTTGTTAACCTTTCAGGTAATTTATTGTGCATCATTTTTTAAACTTGTAATCATTGTCTGTGACTTCTTTATTTTATTATACCTGGTAAATCATTTTTTTTAATGTTTTAGTTACGAGAACATCGTGAGTTGCAAGGTAAGCTGAAACTGCAGCAGCGGCAAATGTCTCAGCTACAAAAGGAAAGAGATCATCTTCAGAGTGAACACGGCAAGGCACTGTTGGCCAAGAGTAAACTGGAGAGTCTTTGCAGAGAATTGCAGAGGCACAATAAAACAGTGAAGGTATGATTTGTCTGTAGCAAGCACATGTCAACACCCATGTGGAAAAATGATTGGAATTCTTCATGTAGCAAGATTATGAATTTTCCCCCAAGGAGATAAGGGGTCAATTAGGATATATTTGGGTACATATGTGTGACACCATGCTTCTAAAAGAGGGCCTAAGTACATTCCTTTTCATTCATTCAATTTATTGAAATCTTACTTAATATTTTCTTTACAGGAGGAGAGTTTGCAGCGTGCAAGAGAAGAGGAAGAAAAGAGGAAGGAAGTCTCTGCTAAGTTTCAGGTAAACAGATTTTGAAATTTGTATATTATTGTAAATATTGCATTAATGTAAATGAGTATAAAAGTGACAGTTGTTAGATAAAATATGCTGGATATCTTATTTAAGACATAAATGTCTGATGTCAGAAAAAAAATAAGAAAAACATGACAAAAAACATGAACAAACATTGTGAAACATTATATTTGTTTCAGTTTGTCTAAAGATTGATATTTTTACAACATTATTTTTAATTTAGCAAACTATCAATGAAATCACATCACAAATGCAAGAAAACCATGCCAGGAACATGAAACTTAAAGAAGAGAACCTAGAACTGGCCACCAAACTCAAGAATTTAGTTGAGCAATATGAACGAAGAGAAGAGGTATGAAACTCATCATCATCATCCATCATAAATTTCAACATCATCAGATCGTCATCATTATCATCATCATCACCACCATCATCGTCACCGTCATCATCATCATCATCATCACCATCAGGATCATCATCATCTTCACCACCACCACTATCATCATCATCATCATCATTCAACACTGATGATCAACAAATGATTTGATTCTGTCGATATTTTCATTGTAGTTTCTTTCTCAGGTTTTATTACCATCTCCAAATATGTGTAGGTCATAAGAGTCAATTGTAATTGATGAAAGTTACTATGTATCATGGGCAAAGAAAGAACTCCAATTTAATTTAAATTATAATAAATGAGAGTGTATTTAAATTTATAGGAAATTGATTGATTTTTAACCTATTATTAATATGAAGTTTATGTTGCATTATTAGCATATTGATAAGATGCTGAAACATAAGGAATTGGAGGCTCAGTTATTTGATGCTAAACTCCAGCAAGCTAATTTGACACTGGCAGAAGAAAAAGAAAAACACATTCGAGAGAAAGCTATTGTAAGTAAAACTGATTATCTGCAGTTAAAAAATTGAAAAAAAATAAATATGTAAGAAAAAAAATGTAACAATCAAATGAAATTAATCGTTTCTATTTACTTGAGTTCTACAAAACAAATTTTGTTTCATATTATTTAAATAAATTTTGTTTTTCACTATTCAGCTTCTTAATGAAACTGCTGATGTGCATCTAAAATGTGAGGCATTAACAAAGCAAGAAGCCCAACTGAAGTCCCAGGTATGAATTTGACCCTCATTTGTGTGTTTTGTGGAAGCATGTTGCGCAGTGTGGATATGATTTTCCAATCAAAAGATCTGTGTTCACACTATTAAATTTTATACAACAAATAACTGTGATTTGCCCATATATGGGTGTGATATGACATCATCATGTCTATATATGGCAAATGTCAGATATTTGTGACATAAAATATAATTGTGTTGACAGGGCCTTAGATACATACAGTAGAACCTCGATTTTACGTACGGTACGGGACCAGAGGGCGTACGTAAATTGGGGGATTCGTAAAATAGAGGTTGGGTTAAATTTGTGGCTAATTAACCTTTGACCTAATACGTACGTAACGCTCAATAAACGTAAGTATGAACGAACGATGTTACCTAGGCTAACCTCTAGGCCTACGAATAAAACCATGTGTTTAGTGTTTTTATTCATCACTTTACAATGTCATAATAAAGTGTTCAAATAAAACCATGTGTCTAGTGTACTAATTCATCACTTAATATCTTTTATTTAACTAAAGAACATGAAAATATTGTAAGATTACCTATACGACAAAGGTATAACTTGGGAATTCCCCTTCATGCCTATTCTAAACAACAGAGGTATGGTGTTGTCTGGGCCTGTTCAGACAAACTAAAACCATGTGCGCTGCTCTGGGCGGGCGAGCCAACCAATTAGCGTTCGTGTGCGTGAAACAGCAACCATGTGCTATGCACTGGGCGAGCCAACCAATTAGCGTTCGTGTACGAAACTATGTCTACTCAGCTTCGTGTAGAAAATTCGACCAGACGAGTTTTTCCATGGTTGCCACACGAAGCTAAGGAGGAAAGCAATTATTTTGAGCACCATCGGTAGTTGTTCATCTCACTCAGTTCACGTGGTTTTAGATTATAACAACCCGATATTAGACTCAATCAACATTGCTGTTTAATGAAAATACGTTGCATTATGGTTTGTTTATTGTTATAATTTATTGTTATAGTCTTTTTACTTATGGTTGCTCTGAAAAGGGCCGTTTGTTTTGAATATTTTCGGGGGTTTTTGATGACGTCATTGTCGATACGAGGCGTACGTAAAACCGAGGGTTCGTATAACTGGGGTACGTAAAAACGAGGTTCTACTGTACCTGGTAGAATATTAGCGACCATGTGTAAATATTTTCAGCACAAATAGAAAACTCTTTCATATTGACTACAGTATATATCCATTGTCCAGGAAACTAAAACATTTTGAGCTTGCATAAGGCGTATATAATTGCATTAAAAAAATAAAATAGATATGAATGTTTTATAATTATTATATTCTTTAACAAATTTATTGAGATTTTCACTGGTTTTTTGGGTTTTTTTTCTGTTTTTTTTTTTTTGGACAGCTTGGTGTTTATACTGAGAAGTTTGAGGAATTTCAAACAACGTTGACTAAAAGTAATGAGGTTTTTCAAACTTTCAAGCAGGAAATGGACAAAGTAAGATTGATGTTTATTATTGAAGTCACATGTTATTTAATATATCACTGAGTGATGTCATATTATTAGAAATAATTGCTCTGTCAAAAACTCTAAAGCTACACATTATTTTTTTTTTCTGAGACTCACAGTGTTTGAGAATGAATTTTGATGGAGTAGCACATACTTCAAACAAACAGGGAAAGGCACATGATTTGTTTGGTCAGATATGTGTGAAACAACAATAAACCAAATCAATGTCAGATCTTATTATCTCCATAGTCAGATCAAACAAAGCTCTGTGCACATATATTTTATACATTTAAAAAAATACTTTTTATTTGTCATCTTCACAGTATGGACTTAATTGTCAATTTATGGACTTAATTGTATTGTACAATATCATCAGGAAAAATGTTTTTAAAACTTGGAATCCAAAATGCAAGGCACTATATTAATTCTAAATTAATTTTTAAATTATAATGCAGCCTTTGTATGGTCATCTTTAATAATAACAGTTTTGTAGAATAATGATTTTATCAAATTCAAAACTTTAACATTTTTGTTTGTTGATAATTTATTTTTAGGGAATGACAAACATATAGAACATATCGGTTTTAATAGACAATAAGACAGAGGCTGAGAATTACCCATTACCCAAATGAACATCACAATCTGTTAATGATCATCTTTTTATTTCTACTTTATACAGCCACAATCATTAGTTATAGGAATGTTTTGAGAGGTTATGCAAAAGAATACCCGAAATTCACACTTAAATGTTGCAGTCGAATGCAAACTTATTGCGTCTACTTTGGTTTGGAAAAGTAAAAAAAATATACACAAAATAATAGTATTTTTTAACCATAACATAACATTAAATATTGGTGAAGATGATTCTAATTCTTTTGTAATGATGTGTTGTTTTTTTTTGTAGATGACTAAGAAAATCAAGAAATTAGAAAAAGAAACAAACATGTGGAAGGTGCGATGGGAAGGAAGTAATAAAACACTTAAGCAAATGACAGAAGAGGTGAGATTTTAAAACATTTATACAAAGTAAACTTAAATGATAATTTAAAAGGAAGTTATTTTTAAATTAATTGTATATCTTTGTACTAATTTTAAACTGTGATAGTCTGTAGATTATATTATTGATATTGATTGTAGAAAATAAAAGTGAGGAAAAGAATAATGTCTTTCTCCAATCTTTTTTTATTAAGTTCATACATGAGTCCATACTCGGTTGAGCTATATTAGTTTATTTCTAAGAACTCAACTATACGATTTTCGAGTATAGTGGTGAAAAGATAGGTAGGATTACCAATTACAATATTAAATATATATCAGCACAGGGGCGGATAAACAATTATGTAAACGTGGGGCACGGATTTCGTGTAGGCTTGTATTTTTTTTCTGTGAAAAAACTTCAAGACGGCAGTAACAAAAGGGGGGGGGGGCACATCCCCTGTGTTTCCATTCTAAATTTCCCTCTGCAACATATATATTTGTGATATAAAACATTATATCTATAACCTTCTTCTTGTTTATTTCCCTTTAGAGAGCATTAATGATTAAAACAGTAACTGCTCAAAAAGCAAGGATAGAAAAACTTGAGAAGCTGTGCCGAGCATTACAGGCTGAAAGAAACGCTATGGTGGATCAATCCAAGCTGGATGGTATGTCATGTAACATAAGGCACTTCCTTTATTGGTGATTTTAAAAAAAAATATCTTTTACATCTGTTATTATACTTTGTTTAGCGAACCCACCGCCCGCCAAAAAGGATGATTTCAAATGAAAATAAAATTTTATTTTTGGCCAATCAGCACACCCGCTACCATGAAAAAAATGGAAATTTCAGAAAAGAATTAAAGTTTTCTTTCTTTTCATTAAGCCTGCCGCTGTTTTCAAATCTCCAAAAATATGATATGTATATTTCCTCCTGATTATATAAATTTAAAGCATTTAACTATCCCATTACTACACATTTACATTCACCAATAAAATTTTATTTTTATTTTCTACTGCTTCTGGGTGTTTTTGACAAAACTATTTGCTAAATAAGAAACAAAATTTTATTTTAATTTTTTTTCCGCCCTCTAATGATCTTTAAAAAAGTAAGTTTGCGAAACAAAGTATAAAAAAAGTCTTGCCATACCAACTACACTTACTTATCACATTGATGGAACTATGTGATTATTCTAATGAATGTATGTATATGAGTGCAATCGGAAGAATATTTTCATTTGTTGAAAGATGGTCTATTTCATTCAAAGACGTAGTGTGAATTGTAGCCTAGTATAGCAGCGTAGCTTAAGTTGGCTAAAATGGTGGTAGCCACTGTGTGTGCGCTGAAACGTGGAGATCCTTTGGACCTCAGTTCAATTCGTCGCTCACATCACAAACTAACACAATCAAAGTAGATTGTGTTACTTCGTGAAATCAAGAAAGCGCGTCAAAATACAGGCTGTTGTTGTTAAGGACTTTTTGTGTGGTAAAGAATACAAAATTGCTTGACAACCAATACGCGCTCGTTTTGACGCGCTACTGTGATTTCACGAACTAACACAATCTGCTTTGGTTGTGTTAGTTCGTGGTGCGAGCGACGAATTCTATCTGCTACTTTTTTTGTGTTTTGGCTAGTGGGCTGAAACGCCAGTATAAGGAAGCGTACCATCTTTTGGATGAGACGCTTAAGCAGTATGTTTTATTGTTTTATTGTTGGGATTGTCTCCGGGTGTATTGCCTAATCACCACCAGAAGGACCCCACTGGAAATAAGGCTTAGTGTTAACACTAAATAAAGGCAATCTAGTCTTTTGTGAAAATTTTCAATTGGTGAACTGCCCTTCGTAATTTAAGCTTTTTAACTATTTACTTTGCAGAAGATCAGACACCTGAAGAAATGTCATCTGTAAAGGATGAGTTGGGTTCAGAAATGCAAGATGTAACAACAGCGGAGACACAAGATGAAACAACGGTGGACACACCTGCAGAAACTTTAGTTGAAAAACCGCTTGAAGATAATGGAACACCATCTGAAACTGCAGTTTCAAGTGAGCTAAGTAGCGAATGCAGTCAGTCTGATGACACTAAGCCCGAAGATACTAAGCCTGAAGACACTAAACCAGAAGACACTAATCCCGAAGACACTAAACAAGAAGACACTAAACCAGAAGACACTGAGCCTATAGACACTGAGCCTGTAGACACTAAACCTGAAGGCACTAAATCTGAAGACACTAAACCATGTTAGCTAGGTATTAATAATTTGACATCTAAGATAAATAGATGATATCAATTATCAGTCATGTAATTTAATAATTAAAGACAAGCTGAATTATGAAAAACATACATCATCAAATTATACACATAATCAGTAGATGCCAAGGAATGTCTGCAATAATATCTTAGTATTAGTATTAATCACAGGCACTGGAGAGTCGATTCTCAATCGATGGTCTGAGGAACAATCTAAATGTTTATAGATCCCTGCACATGTTGACAGAGACATTGCTCGTTCACAAACAATGTATCAGATATTAAACAAATTTACTCTTCTGAGACATTGTTCTTGAACAGTGTTTAGTTTTTCTCATTTATGCACTAGGCCTGTGTAAATAGAAGAGCGTGCTGGACTTTACATTATGTAACTGGAGGCATTACCTCATGCCATCAATTTGGTCAAAACATTAAAGAAATAGATTTTTCCAGGGTGTCCATCAAATTTACCAACTGGGCAATCGGAACATTCATTTAGTGTCAGAAATACGTACAAGGAATCATACAAAGACATAAATTTAGGTACGTTCACACTGTTGCTTAGCAACAACATCTAAAGCCCTGTTCACACTATCAACTGTTATTTGACAAAAACATGCGACATGCCTAAATATGGTCATGATGACATCACATGACCATATATAGGCACATCAGGACTATATATGGGCATACATCAACAAAGAAAATTTGATAATCTGGACAGAGCTTTAGGCTGGTACTTAGCAGGAAAGTTCATTGTGAAAGAATTTAATTTAAATTTGCATTGTTTCTCTTGTCGTTTTACATAGGCCTAGTCAACTTTGTCCTTTGAAGACCCTTTGTAACATTAGTCAATGACCTGATTTTGATGTAGTTTTTGTTTTTTTGTTACTTCAGCTGGTCTTTAAGTAATCTTACTGGTTCCTCATGTGTCCTTCATTGTTGTTCCCCCGGTTCTGCAATGATTTACATTGTTGCAGTTACCGACAGAATTTTCTCTTGTTAGTGGGCACCAATTAAGTACTATGATCTAAATACAGGAACAAGTATACTAAGAGTTTTTGATCACGTTTGCTGAAATAGGTTTAGAATTTGTGATGTTTATTTACTAATACTGTGTGAACGTGTCCACCTCATTCTCATGAAATAATTAATAAGTATTGAAGTGTGCATGAGTGAAGGAAAAAGTGCTGATTCCGTAGCAGAAATAACAACGAAATAGCATGAATTTTTGTTTATATATTCTTAAATAGAATTCACATTATTTTCTTTTATTTTTTTGTATGCGAGCATAAAATATTTACTTGTTTTTCCCAACAAATACAAATTTATGTTGAAAAAATCAACCACAAAATTTGGTGTTTAGGTTTCAAATATTTAATATTACATGTATTTGAATAAAAAAAGGGAGGGAGAACATATAGATTGAAAAATAAAAACATATTTTAAAGTACTGAGCAATGAGCTGTTAATAATAATCCTCCACAAAACCTTGAAAATAACATACAGTTAATTGTGTTAACAGAACAGAATTGAACAGAATTCAAAATCTCCATCAAGTTTTGTTTATCAAAAAGAATAGAACCAACTTTAAAATATTTGATTTAAAATGATAGAAAGTATATTGCTATATAGATAGTTGATATATTTTCAAGATAATTTTGTAATTAGGTGGACTATGCAGTCATTCAATGAAATTCTTTTCAGAAATAAAAGTGATTTGATATTAACTATCAACTGTTGTTTCTTTTTACATTGTGCTCTGGTTTCAAGTAGACATGTTTAAAAATATGATGGTGGTGATGATGGTGAAGATGATGGTGATGGTTATGATTTTTGTTTATTTTGTTTCAGTAAAAATAACGTTAGGTGCTGCGTTTATTCGATGGCGTTGGGTGGGTTTAGCGAACCCACCGCCCGCCAATAATGATGATTTCGAATAAAAGATTAAATTATATTTTTGGCCAATTAGCCACGAAAATATTAAAATTTCAGAAAAAAAAAGATTTTCTTTATTTTCATTACGCCCACTGCCGTCTTGAAATTTTCAAAAATAAGATATGTATATTTCTTCTTAATATATGAATTTAGAGTATTTAATCATCCCATTAATATACTGTTGTTTACATTCACCAATAAAATTTAATTTTATCTCCTATCTATAACATCAAACCAGATTTTCTTTTTAATTTTGTTTATAACGCATCGTTTCATTCTTTCTGTCGAGTTACTGTTAGATGCGAATGAAATAGAAAATAGCTAGTATGACAACATTTTAAAAATATGTCAAATTATGAAACCTGCTGTTCTTAAGCATCTTGATTTCTAATTACTAATGCCCTAAATTTACCGGTAAAATAAATAATGAGTTAATATTAATACTACAGTATATAACTTTCATAATGTAATATTAATCCGCTGTCAATTTTTTTTTTCTTGCTATCTTATTTTTTTCCTTTTCTTCATTTGTGGGCATTCATAAGCAAACAATATTAAAATACTAACATATAAAAACTGGATATAATTACTTTTTTAATGCCATTGCCAGACGATATGTAATTATTGTATTGTACTTCCGGCATAATTTACATTAATTTTTGCTACGAAAAGGATGTTTAACAAAGTTTCCGGAGTGTCAATCAAAGGTCCATTGAGTTCTGTGGCACCCACGGATCACAAAAAATACTACTGTATCCATGTTTGCCTCTTAAAACCTACTTTTAAGCTTATATAGGCTTAATTCTGGAATAATTCACAACATTCAATGCTATAAAAGATATTTTCATGTTTATTGGGTAACATTAAAATGTAAGAAACGACAGAAAAAAGACTAGGTGAAAAATATCACAATTTTGACAAAGACACGAAGGTTTATAGCTCACGTTTTTTGTCGAAATTGGAAGATTTTTTTGACTATGCTTTTTCCGACTGGATTCCAGTTTTGAGTCCAGAGAAAAAATCGTGAAAAATGGGTTCAGTGGTAAAGAATAGGACCGTTCACATCAAATTCTTACAATTCCTAATCCAGACTCCGGATCCGGACTGATGGATCTGAGAGCCATTTGTATCTTGAAATCGCACGGTTTTTTTTCTTCGACCAATTAGCAACAAGCTCGGTTGGTTCGAACTAATCGAACGCATACGTAACCCGAACAGTCTTGTTCCTTGCACGATGTTCAAAAAACGTAGCAACTTACGATTTTTTTTGTCCAGGCTCCGGACCGGATCCGGGCTTAATGTGAACGTAGCTTTAAGCTTAAAAAAGGCATTTAGAGGCTTAATTTTGGAATAATTAAAACATTTAAAACTATAAAAAGGTATTCAAGAAGGCTATTTCAAACATAATCGATATTTTCATGATAATTGGGTAACAGTGTGTAAATCTTGTTTTCCACTTGGCGAATTTATTCGCGCGAATGGAAAGCTGCGGCTCATGCACATGCGCATTTACATTTCTATCGCAGTTTTGCTAGCGAAAAAATGCGCAACCAATCAGAACTCAGGAAACGAACCGACGCTCTGATTCGTGGGAATAAATTTGCCTAGTGGAAAACCAGCTTAAGAATCGACCGAAAATCGACTTGGTGAAAAATATCCCAATTTTGGCAAAAACGCAAAGGGATAGCATGGGTGTATGCATGGGGCGGTCGGGAAGGTTTTACGACTCCCCCCCCCCCTCGAACAAAAAAAATGTTCAAAGGTCCACATTTTTTCCAAAGACATTTTTTTCTAGAGCCTTTTCACAATGACATAAATGATGAAAAAGCATTGATGAGGTACCAGCAATGAGTCCAAGACCTTGCCAATTGCGTGACGTAATCTATCTCAATTTCAGCAATTCTGAAACTGAGCCTGCCATCTACTTCCAGCAAATTGTATTGACATTTTAATCACATCTTGCTGTTATTTCATTGTGAAAAGGTCAGAAAATTATGATCACGACCCACCCAGAAAAAAATCCTCTATACACCCCTCTGGATAACTCCAGATTTTACTCCAAGTTTATTTTCGAAATCGAACTATTTTTTAACCCTGCGTTTTCCAGCTGTTTTGTGTTCTGGGGCACCTACGGATCACAAAAATACTATCCATGATTGCAAATACACTTAAAACCTACTTTTAAGCTTAAAATAGGCATTTATATATAGAGGCTCAATTTTGGAATAATTCACAATATTTAATGCTATAAAAAGATATCAAAAAAGGATAATTCAAACATAATCGATATTTTCATGTTTATTGGGTAACATAATGCAAGAATCGACCGAAAAATGACTAGGTGAAAAATCCCAATTTTGAAAAAAAAAAAAAAACTTATAACTCACGTTTTTTTCTCGAAATTGGACGATTTTTAGACTCTGCCTTTTCCGACTGTCTTGTGTTCTGTGACACGTAATACTCGTCCATTCAGCAGTGGCGTATCTACATGAGCTTTGAAATAGGCTGGGTACCGATGGATGGGGTTGTGGTGAAGGACAAGTGGGCTCCATGATTATATGAGGGCTGCTAGATCTCAAAATAAGGTGATATGAGGTGATTGTTAACTATTTGAATGTGATGTTTTTGCTTCAGACATTTTAAGTGACGGGGGGGGGGGTGTGGCTGTCGGGTGGGGGGGGGGGGTGTGTGGCTGTCGGGTGCGGTACGTCCCTACCCCCGTGCACCCCTAGATACGCCACTTCCACTCAGCAACCCTCCCATTGACATAGGTGAATAGTCGTAAAGATTTTTTAGCTCACCATCACCACCTACATGAAAAGCAACATCGCCATCACGTGCGCACACAATTAATGTTTCTTTCACGTTGTTACAGCTCCTATTTACTAAAATTTTTATGCAGACATAGTGTTATTATTAGTGTTAGTTATTATTGACGTTAAGACTAAACATCCGTTTCCTATCCATCTCAGCGCTCTTGTATCAATATTTTACATATAAAACCATTACGATTATACAAAGTAGAAATGTATGCATGTTTTTGCAGCACATAATACATGAGGCATTATATATATATTATTGTTTGGATTATCTGATATATATAGGCCTATATATATATTATCATATACTGTATAGAAACATGACTTATATTTCGAAAACACAATCATTTATAGCTAATTAATTGTTATTTTTAATATATACATAAATCTGGATCTGGATCAATACTGGCGAAGGACCGCTGGGGTATATGCGCCAGGGGTGCGTCTCTCAGTGTGTACATAATACATGAAACCAGACCAAACAAAACCACTTAGTGCAATATTAAAACCACATATTAATTACCAATCAAAACAGTTCGTCAACAACATCAACATCATTTTTTGTTGTGGATAATTGTACCATCATTTATGTTTGTCCAAAGCGTAGATTCAAAAACAGGTAATGATTTAGATTGTTTAATATTCTCTGGCAATAAATTCCATGCCCTTATACCGGTAGTGCGTGGAAAAAAAGAAAATTTATATTTGTCACTTGAGCATCTTATATCCATAAGGTTAAAATTACTGGAATTTCTTAATCTCTTCTATTGTTATTATTCTTTATATTTGATGGTACTATTATGGCTGTTTTTCCATGCCATGTTCTATAAAGAAGTGATTGTCTAGCAACAAACCTTCTATGTTGTAGGATAGGTCAATTCAATTGTTTTTGAATCTCCGTAATACTACTATTCCTTTCATAATTTTTAGTGGCGTATCGAGCTGCTTTATTTTGAATCGATTGTATTTTGTTGATTTGTTTTTGTTGATATGGATCCCATACTGTCTGCGCATATTCCAACGTGGGTCTAACGAATGTATTGTAAGATTTATCTTTAATTTCAATAAGGGCAATTACAAAAGTTTCTTCTTAGCATGTTAAGTGTATTGTTTGCTTTTTTGGAAATTCTGTCAATATGAGCTCCCCATGTTAAGTTGTTGGTAAGCTCAATTCCAAGATAACTAAGTTGTTTTGTTGATTGGAGAATAACATAACTCATTATATATTTATAATGCTGATTGTTTTTTTTTTTATTGCTTATTTTATTCCCTTGGCATTTGTTGGGGTTAAATTTCATTTGCCATTTATTGGAGCACTCTACTTTATCTAGATCATCTTGTAGTTGTTTGGCATCCTGGTCATCATTAATACATTTAAATAATATGCAATCGTCGGCAAATAGTTTTAATTCAGACATTATATTTTTTGTGATGTCGTTAATATAGAGTTATTTAATTTCAAGAAAAAGCCCCATCGATTTGAAACGAATCACTTTCCACTTCATTAAATTGACCACACAAATGATTTGTTGTTATCTTACTCCAATTATTTACAATTTGGAAATTATTTTGTTGTTCAGTGAGTTATATATATATATAGGCCAATGTTCAGAAAATCTTAATGGCTTGACGTTTGCTCTTTGTCCATTGTGTGCTTTTTGACCATGGCAGCCATAAACCAACAATATTCTGAAGGTTGACAATCAGGCGGTTCAAGAGACGGCATTATTATCCCTGTTATTGGAGTATCAGCAACAGATACACAGCGAGAGGTTGACACTAGTCTCACAAAATCTTAACATTTGACTTAAAACCAAGCAAAATTAGAGACTAAATCACCTTCCAATTTAATAAATTGTACTTTCCATTTATTTTCGATGTGTTTAAAGATTTGTTTACCACTTGTATCATATTCGTTTCTAGCTTAAAAACGTTATTTTATAATGAGGTGCTTATCTTCCAGAACCTGTCTACCAATTTAACATTTTATCAGTATAAAGATTATTACATGATGTATTTGAATTTGGAAAATGTAAACTAATAAAAGTGAATTGTATATTAAAACTATTATTTATTATGATAATAGTAATAGGCCTATTATCCATTTTATTAGAATTAGTTACTCTAATGGGAACCTCTTTTAACTCTAATTAAGTTTAGATAGACGCGCCCACTAAAAATATAAAATTGTTGCATATTCTTAAGTTGTATGTTTTAAATATTATTTTAAAACATGATTTTAATACATAGATGAAAAAAAAACACACAATTTCGCTGTACAGTATGCAATAAATCTGCTCCACAGGATAATATCAACACCAATACCATACATACAAATATGTTTTAACCACACAAGAATAATATCACCTGCCTCTCTCCCAGGAGTGGCGCCAGGACCTGCCCGACGGAGGGGCTAAAGGCCCCGCCGGGGGGGGGGGGCTAGTGGAGCGAATCGAGTCTCACTTGGCTGGGGGCCAGGGGGCCACCCAAGTCCCCCAGTGGGGGTCCAGGGGGCTTTTCCCCCTGGAAGCCACGGATATTTGATGAATTATGGCTAATTTTTATTACTTATTTGATAGGCATCGAGTTACTATGACTTCATGTAGGCTATGCTTTCTAATGTTTAAATCAGCTTCCAAAACCAAAACCTTTTGAATAAAGCGAGAAACAAAGAGTATGCAATGTAACCATCTAATTTATTTTCAAATCCTCATTCTTGAAAGTGAAATTCTACGGTATATTTTGGAAATTTTGCATGAAATCTGTCAACCACGCTGTCATGGTCGAGGTTGCTTCACCTATCACGATGTATTCCAACCATCATAAGGC
>NW_022755918.1:275544-322658 GCF_011630105.1 Anneissia japonica
TCGTGGCTTAGGGGTCGCACTGCTTCCTCCCTCCGTTCAGTTGGCTGGGGCCGAGCAAGTAACTCTATCGTGCATTTAAGTGACCAGCGTACGAAGGGCGAAAACTTGAATACTAAAGAACAGAAACATACTTACAAACATACATGGTATTCACTCGTAGTGGTCTCCAGAACGTAAACACACGCTCTCTGGATGTTGAACATGCTGAAACTAAAAACTAAAACGGACTTACTTTATATATATATATATATAATATATATATATCAAAACGAAGTAATTTTTACCAAGCTGTTTTGTGGTGACGCTTCTATTCACAGAGTCCTTATGGGGCCACTGAACGCGACCGTATGATCCTAAGGTGCAGAACACAAAACGACCGGAAAACAGCAGGGTAAAAAAAATCGTCCAATTTCGACAAAAACAGCTATTTTAACCTAGTTGTTGGTTGTTTTTTTTTTTGTGTTTTTTTTTTTGGTTTTTTTTTGTCATTTCTCCATTCACAAGGTCCGTAAAGTGCCACAGAACACGTTAGTATGATCATAAGGTGAAACATAACATCAAAAACAACACTAGGAAAAACAGTACTGTCGAGGATGAGGATGGTTAGGATGATGTTCATGATAATGGCGATGATAATGATAGGCCTAAAAGAAAACTTGTTTGTTTGCCGTCATCCGCCGCCCCTAAAGTCCCGAAAATTAGGGGCGGGCTTTTTTTCCCAAAAAAGTTTTTTAAGTTTAAAAGATCAAATGAAAACCACTTTTTCGTCGATTCTGACACAGATCCGTGTCATATGGAAATTTTTACTATTTTAATAATAAAAATATATATATATATGATCGTTTTTCCATGAAAAAAAAATGACAATCGCACAGTTTTCACGATGTTTCTATGATTTTACGAAAAAAAAATCCCCCCGCTCCTGTATTCAAATTTTTACAATGTGACAGCAAACAATTTTTTAGGCCTGATAATGGTGATGATGGTGGTGCAGATGATTATGGTTAAGATGATAATGAATAGGTGGTGATGATGATGACTTCTGGATTGTACTTAATTTTCTGTATGTGTTCACATTGTCAATTCAACAATTCATTTTACTTCAGCTTGTGTTCACATTGTCCCGATGTTCTCATTTAAAACGTCCTTAACATCAACATGGGTTTATTTTTCTTTCAGGTTAGCTATCAAAGGCCCGTCAGAACCTTTTATACTCAAGCCCACATGGATGGTTCAATGGAACGTAATAACTTACCTGATCATTGAACTCCTGATTGGAGCACTAACAACAGACACAGCAAGAGTCGGCACAGTCTCAAAAAACCTAAACATTACACTCTGAAACAAGCAAAATTAGAGACTAGTCATCTTCCAATCCATAAATTGTACTTATCACTTCATTTCAATGTATTTAAGAATTTGTTTACCACTTGTATCATGTTTATTTCTACCTTAAACAATATTTTATAATGAAGTGCTTATCAGTAATCTTCTAGAATGTGTCTACCAATTTAACACTTTATCAGTATAAAGATAATTTGAAAAATGTAAACTAATGTGAATTGATATTAAAACTATTATATTTATGATAATAATAATTAATATTACTTTTATTATAATTGTTTTTATTGATTTCATCTCATTTTAATTAAACTGATCTCACCAAAACATAAAGACAACTTACAACCTAAGGAAGGCTCTCTGCAACAAATCTCCAACCCACGAGGTATCATAACCTATTTGTTAAGACGTAATACCACAATAATTCACTCATTTCAGTTATAAAAATGCAAATAAATATAATCCCTGGATACCATAAGTTAAAAATCATCAGGGAAATGACTATAGGTCAAAAAGTGGTCGTTTATTTGAAGAAAAAAAATTGATACTGTAATCTCTGACCCAGCCAACTGCATAGTTACCAACCGTCTCGCATCGTGCGGGACGTCCCGCATTTCAAAGTGATTTTGGATGAAACACACTTGTTGCAGAAACACATGCGTGATCCTAAATATGTCACGCATTTAACACAAGTCTATGCGTGATAACGATTTATCACAAATTCAGGAGACAATTTATTTAAAATTAGAAGAAATTGGTTGTATTAGAACTATAAAAACGGTGATGCAGTAACTTGAGTCAACAGTATTTCCTTGAAGGCCTACTTATTTCACTAACGAGTTACTAAAAATTGATCAGTAATGAAATGTTTGTGTAGGTCTACATAGATCGTGTGCTCAAATTAAACATAGGCCTACATTGAAACTCAAATTGGCTTTATTAATAATATGTTTGCTTATGTACCTGTATTATCAAAATGTATTTAAAATTATAAGAAATTGGTTGTATTAAAACTATAAAAACGGTGATGCAGTAACTTAATTTATGAGAGAGTACAGTATTTCCTTGAAGGCCCTACTTATTTCACTAACGAGTTACTAAAAATTGATCAGTAATGAAATGTGTGTGTAGATTTACATAGTTCGGGTGCTCAAATTAAACATAGGCCTACATTGAAACTTAAATTGGCTTTATTAATAGCATTTTTGCTTTTGTACCTATATAATCAACAAACACACCCTGAAATCGTTTTAAAACAGCTTAAAAATGCTCAGATCGTCGGAGCGGCCGGGGGAGGGGGTGGTTCCCTGCCGCTTAGACCCCTCAGCCAACTGTTATAGTCATACACGCATTTCAAATCTCTCAGGTTGGTAAGTATGTATTTGGCAAGACTAGGCGTTTAACAGACTGCAGGCAAGTCGGTTAGGGAGGCTTTTCTTTTATTATTGAGGCCATGATAAGGAATGATACACGAAAAGCCTAATTTCCCAAATCCTAATTGTAGGCCTATGATCTCAATGAAATGATAAACGAAAAGTCTAATCTGCCAAATGTAGGCCTATGATCTCAATAGAATGATAAACGAAAAGCCTAATCTGCCGAATGTAGGCCTATGATCTCAATGGAATGATAAACGAAAAGCCTAATCTGCCGAAATTTATGTACAATTCTGTAATACTGATGGGCTTCTTTTCGAGGTTACTTTTGCAAACTAAAGAGGGGCGGAGTGGTGGCGCCAGGTAACCCCCCCCCCCCGGGGGGGGGCCCCCCCCCCCCCCCCCCCGGCTGGGGAGAAAACCATAATTCGTCGGGGAGAAAAAGGAATTATATGTATTTTTTACATATTAATTGACTCTAAAATCGATTAAACAAGCTTTTGAAACCCCTAAATTGTCATATTTTCGGAGGTTCCACCCACCCATCAGCTCCCTCACCCACACCCCCGTCGGGCACATTGGCGGACCCCACGTAGGGGGAAATCCTAGCGCCGCCACGAGAGGGGGTGTTGCTTCAGATCGATGGGGCCGCTTTTTCTCGAAATTAATCTGGTCTTATGATTCGATGTTTTACGGTACCGGTATTCCGCCGAAAACATAATGCGTTTTACAAGTACAACTTTAATGTATATTAAAAATAACAATTAATTAGCCATGCCGTATTTATTATTTTCACATCTACATATTTATATAATTGGATTTTCAAAATATAAGTCATGTTTGTATACAGTATATGATAATACATGTATTATAGTTTATATAACGGATAATCCACACAATAATATACATATTATGCCTCATGTATGTGCTGCAAAAACATGACTGTATACATTTCTACTTTGTATAACCGTAATGGTTTTATATGTAAAATAATGATACAAGCGCTTCTGAGATGGATAGGAAACGGATGTTTTGTCTTAACGTCAATACAAACACTAGGCTATGTCTCTATAAATATTATAGTAAGGAGCTGTAACAACGTGAAACATTAATTGTGTGCACATGATGTTGGTTCGACTGCTTTTAATGAAGGTGGTGGTTTTCTGTGAGCTAAAATTCTTTACGACTGTTCACATAAGTAAATAAGAATGGATGTTCCTGAACCAGAAAAGAAAAAAACATGTAACCACAATATAATCTATAATAGTGTGATTGGTGTTCAACGGTAACTGTCCATATTATGTGAATGGGAGTGTTGCGGAAGTGGTGTATATAGGGGTTCACAGGGGTGGGGACGCACCGCACCCGTCAGCCCCACCCCCGTAACTTAAAATGTCCAAAGCAAAAAACATCACATTCAAGTAGTTAACAATCACCTCATATCACTTTATTTTGCGATCTAGCAGCCCCCCACATAATCATCAAGCCCCCGTCCATTAGTGTAGGCCTACCCCTATTTCAAAGCTCATATACGCCACTGCTGAATGGACGAGCATAAGGACAGATGACGATAATGGACTTATTGCGTTGCAATCGGGATTCGAACTTTACCAAACTAAGGGACAGTGAGAATACGTGATATTACAAAGTTATGAAATGGACCCGCGTTGTTTCGGGGTTTCTGTAGGTTCCGAATAAAACCAAAACAACAAGAAATGGCGGAGTCAAAAAATCGTCCCAAGAAAATATTGAGCTATACCCTTTACGTTTTTTTTCGAAAATTGGCCAATTTCTCACTTAGTCGTTTTCCTATTGATCTTTGCCTTATAGTACACAGGGATCATGAAAATACCACGTTTGATTTAACCTTGTTCAACACAACATCATTTGCTTAGCGTATAAAATTTCTAATTTAAGTTTAAAACTAGTTTTCAAATGGCATTTTTTCAACCTGCAGAGTATTTTCCAATTATTTTTAAACAAATAAACCAATAATTGATGTTAACTTACGCTACTTTTGACTTGTTGTCAAGACGACTCCTGCAGAGGCAGAGTATTGTTGTGATCGATGGAACGTCCCGAAGCCTGTATTCGATTGAATTTATATATCTTTTGCTATTTATTATCTTTAGCAATACTTGCTCGTACAGTATAACTTTACAATTACAACTTAAAACATCCAAAATTTTCGAATTGAACGACAATATTCGGAACCTAGTAGTCGGGGTATTGTGGAAAGCATCACGACAGCTCATATGAGATTTGCGTCCGAAGCCTTCAAATATGAAATGGCCATAAACTCTCAATAAAGAAGAAATCTAAGGACTGTGGCAGTACAGCTGCATTTCAAAAAATCCATGAAAATGAAGTAATATTGCAAATGCAGAAATGATTTAGATGTAATGGTTATTGTTCATGCACAAAATGACAAAGATGAATAAAATACATAAGACAAAAGAAATGTTCCTTTAACTATATGCTTTAATTCTATATTTCAATGTTTCTGAAGGATACCAAGCTAGAAATTGTCAACAAAGTTTCTGAACAAGGGAGTTTGACAACCGATACATTAAACAAGGCTTTAGGCTTCTATACATTTGAAGCACCATGCTTCAGCTGAGAAAATATATAGTATTTGTATTTTAGGCAAATAATAAACTAAAATGCAATAATTAGTTGAGCTGATTTGTATAATACAATAATATAAAATAACGTGATAAGGTAAAGTAAACAAAATGCTAAGCTGTTGCACATTATACTAAACAAGAATCTCTTCGTAAAGAAAATGTTTATATAAACAAAATGTTTCATTATTGCATTACGTACGTAAAATATTTAAACTAAAATCTAAAAATGATTTCTTTTCTTACACATAAATTAAACTTGAACTAATTTGTCTTTAATTTCAACATCTTCATAAACAGGAATACACAAATGATTGGATGCATTTCTTGTTGTTTTTTAGTGAATAATCACACATTGGTAAGTTAATCAATAGTCTGACCTTTCTTAACAAGTGACCATTCAGAATAGGCCAAGGAATATGTGTGTATCACAAACACATGTGTTGTCGTTTTGCGGGACCTTGGCAAAGATTTCAAAATTGGGGGGGGGGGGCTTTGCCGAAAGGTCCATTAGTGTGAACACATCTACAATATAATTTATGCAAAAGTTATTAAAAATAATGCTAGATCTTTCTAGACATAGCACACGGCAAAAATTCTTACCGGAAATAGAGTATGGGACGCCAATTAAAATTTGCAATGATTTGCAACCATGTGCAGCATCACTGAGTGCAATAAAAGGATTATATTTCATAGAATTCACTGAATAACCCAAATTAAGGTATGGAACGCAGGCTAGACGGAGGTATACTCAGAAGGAGGCCTGTACCAGACATGACGGCATTTTAAGACCCCAATAAGTTATACTAAGCACTGTTCTTAAATAAAAACCTCTCTTAAATAGGTACTGCACTGAAGCCTAAAAATATTATAAGGACAGCAGTGCATATTTGGTACTCTATAACACTATTAAAAATAATACAGTACACAGTATTAATAGCAATATACAGTACTACAGTAGTAATAATAATTTAAAAAAATATACTATTCAATATTTAATATTAAACAAAATAATGAGCGACTTCAGATTCAATAACCAAATAACAGATATTATAACAATTCAACAATAAATTCAACATATAATATTAAACAATATAATAACTACGAACAATTTAATGACATAGAAATGCCAAAGTATATTAACATTACTTTATATACACTTAAAGCATGCTGTTACCATTTTACTACCATGTGCAGCATCAGTTATACTATACATTAATATTACTCACATATAAGTTAAAGGTATTGATTATTCACTATACAGTACGCTATTCTAAAATCATGTGATTTGAACTCAGATGATACTATGGCGTAACATTTTTGGTGATTGAAACAAAGAAAAAACTTATTAAGCAAAGTGCTGCCCAACATGTCTTCTCTATTTTGACGAATATGTGTTTTATATATTTACGTTACTCTAAATTGTCTGCAAGAACAGCCATTAAAAATGTCTGAAGATAGAGAATAATTAATACATATTAGGTTATTTTTCAATTTTTTTAAGTGTTCATTTGAACATTTGAAACAAACTGTGCGATGAAAAACACGTAACGTGTGAGCATGGCAGAATTTTGGAGGCAAAATAACACTCATATCCGTAGGGGTCTCCAGACCCTTGCTAGTCAATGTAGTATCCCAGAAATCACCATTGTCTCCCAGACTCCTGAAAGCAAGTAAAAATCTCCCAGAAACTAACCCATCATACGTAAATATTTACATCCTTTTACTACTGAATTATTGATTAAGTTTAAGTTAGTAAATGTAGTTTAATAATGTGTTAGTGCTCATTAAATAAAAAATTTCCAGAATTGGCTTCTCCAAATTTGGGACCTCTGTTTCTATCTTGACAAGTTATTGTAATAACATTCTTATAAACAACTCTATAATATATAGATTTAAACTGGTATTCATTTACCAATGAAAGCATGGAAAATCAAAAGAAAAATGTACATTTGTTTAGATAAACTGAGAATTGTTTAAGCTACTGAAGTTACAGGTGATTCGCTTGTAGTCAGACTGTTCCTAGAATCTTTACAATCACATGGGCAGCTACAGTTGCATGAGCAGTTTGTGCAAGAGACCGGTAATCGCTCCCTCAGTAGTTCCGAGTCAAACGAAGAAATGGAAGGGAGATCATCAGGTATCTGGGAACTCTGTTGTCCCTTCTGGTGCATTAGATCATTCATGATTTCCTCAGCGAATCTGTTCAGAGTGCTCTGATTGTCTTCTCCAGAACGCAAGTTATTTTCCTGCGAAGTTGATTGATTGATTGCGTCAGGCATGATGTAACCGGAATCGTAGACGCTAGCTGACGTTACAGCTCCTACTAACCCTACATTAGATACAGAACATATTTCATTCGAAGTTAGAGACGTCGATGCTGAGGACACAAGCGTATTCATTGCGCTCACCAAATCGCTCTGTCTGTCCGGATTCTGGAATATGCTAGCTGGAACCTGTACTTGTTCGATGTTGGAATGACCCGGCGAATTCATTGTATCAACACTTGGATTCTCCATTGTGTTTTGGTTGTTCTTTGTGGCTACAATATTGTTAGCTGGATTTGTTTGTAATCCCAAAATGTGTTGATGCTGATCAGTACGACAAATGCCTGAAGGTACAGAGCTCGATGCCGCTGCTTGTACGCCAGTTACTATTTGAATCTGTGGTTGAGTTGCATGGCCGTGACTGCACACACCCGAGTTACCATTAACCTGAATTACGCTTCCTCCATTTTGGACCTGTATCACCGGTGTAGTCTGGGGTTCGGCGGCCATGCTACAGCTTCCGGGCGTTATGATGAGCTTCGTTGGTGCAGGACCATTATTCAGCTGTATCACGATGCTCTGCGATTGGTTTGTAGTAGATTGTGCATTGCTCAGTACAATTTGAGGTCCTCCTTGCACTTGAATCGCAGGCGCTGCAGTATCTCCTAAAGAACATAAGAAATTTGCGTATCAGATTTGTGACTCATTGGAAGTTGATAACATTATTTGATTATTTTGATGCCATTTTTTGATGTCGTGGTTAAGACACCAGGCTAGTTATATGGAGGTCATGTGTTCAATTCCACCCAAATCACTTGCAAGATGTTTTTTCGCAACCATTGGGGACGTACTGAGCATTCAGTAAGATAACACGTCAGGTAAGGCAAACATCATTCGTATTATTTGATATTTTTGCATCTTTGTGACCCCTTTCTTGTATTATCCAGTGAACTGTCTTTCTTTTTCTCGCCTATGATAGCCTAGTTAGATGCCAAAACCATCGGAGCCCTAAGTCATGATCTTGCTAACTACAGCGCCTCTCATTGCACAAAAACAGTGCAATGGTTTTGGTTCCCTGCACTAAGTTTTTGTGGTTTCCCTATTTTTGATCAATTTTATGACAGTCTGTTAATCTCTAATTTGAATCTCTTTTCAATATATGTTCAGCTTGCATTTTGATTACTTGGACATGGCGTTTTGAGAACTTGTTTATTTGTGGCTTATAAATCTACCTATTACTGTATTATCATTATTATTATTCAGTGTTACATGAATATAAAGGTTTAGCAGGTAGGCGTGCATGTTTCTTGGTATAAATACCTGTATATTATACAAATATAATTAATTAATTTATTACATCTTCAGATGTAGGTCTGCCAACTTTATAACTGAAGGATTACTGGATTCTACAACTTGTTCTTCAAAAAAATGTATTTCATGTTTAATCTCTTTTTATTTCTTTCAAACATCCCTGAACATCAACTATTCAAACTTTGACATTACCCAAAAACTTTAATGTAGAGGAAATATTAATAATCATATTAAAAATTTACTATAATTATTAATAACATAATATTAATTTTGACCAATATTATTATATTAACAATATTCAAATTATTTTTTAATTATCATTATTTTTATTATAATACTGTCAACATAATTTTTTTAACATTAAAAATATTAATATCATCAACTATCAAAACATACCTGATAATGGCACTGTGATAATCATATTAAAAATTTACCATATAATTATTAATATTATAATATTCATTTTTAGCAATATTATTTAATATTAAAATTATTTGTTTAATTATTATCATCATTATTATTATAATAACATTATATTGCTTAAAGTTTTGCATGGCGAAGAAATAATATATATGTTGAAGCTTGCGGTACACCACGTAAGTAGTTCTGAAAAGAACTGTTGTAGTTGAGAAAGTCTCGACGTTTCGATTGAGTTGCTTCAATCGTCTTCAGACAAACACATTTTATTGGACAAAAGCATGTGAGATGCCTAAATATAATCATGCTGACATCACATCATGACCATATAGGCACATGACTATGGACATACGCCAGTTTAGGCAGAGCTTAAGAAGGTGAACTGAAAGATGTAAAGTTATAAATGACTAATTTTTAAATGTTAATTTATTCATTTATTTAGGTATAGACACAGCAAACACTTTTTTATGAATCTATGAAGCCTTATAAAGGAATATGCTTTACATTAAAATTAATTTTTAATTTCAACCATTTATTATGAAATAAATATTAACTTTAATAAATCAGTAATATTCAGTGATTTATGTTTAAGTGCTTAATTAATAATCCACCCAGCCTTGAAATTTTGTAAACAGTCTAAAGTTAATTTCATGGCCCTCCACCCACCTATTAACCCCATTGCTTATCCTTAAAATACACACTTATTATTTACCAACGTTATCTTATCACCCACCCACTCTTAAAATGTCTACGACACACCCTTAGTTTTCTACAAGTACAGTACAGCACAATCGCAGGTATTTAAAATTTTAAACAATTATAGCTATATTTTATAAAGAATGTACAATAAACAGAGAATAAATTTAAAAAATTGTGGGCATTATTGGACGCACTATCTAATTTTACACGGACAGTAAGTAACATATGTGTAAGTATTATACAGACAACTTACATCTTCTTGATCATCTTTGCCTTTGTTGTGTCCTTTCTTGTGATTTTTCAAACTGTAATGCGTTGTAAATGTTTTTTGACATCCATCCTCTGCACAAGCAAATGGTTTTTCTCCTATAAATCAATTAATCAATAAAATATTCAATCAATAAATCATAAAATCAAACCAATAAACCACCAAATCAAATGCATACTGAAAGTAGCCTCTATGGCAGAATTGTAGCTGTTGGGCGGGGTAGAAATTTTAAGTTGGGTGATTGATAACTTTGGTTAGGCCTTATAAAAAATATTATTAGTTTATCACCCTATCTAGGCTGGAAAAGTGATGAAGAAGGGAGGCTTTTTTTTAAAATTATTTATTTTGCTAAAGCCAAATATCACCCTTGGGTTGTTTGCTGGTGCATTGATATTCAAAGTAAAACATGATTGAGATAATACAAACAATATTTACTAACTATTAATATAATTTTTAAAAATTTTAAAAAATTTAAAAAAACAATTTTTTTTCCCCCAAAAATATTATTTTGTCAGTACCATAGAAGACATGTGCACGAGGGTGATAAACTAATAATCCATTTATTGGGCCTTAACTCTATAAAAACGGATTTTAAGGATGGGTTAATAAAGGTGGTTGGACGGCCACAAAATTAGCTTTTGACTTTTAACTTCAAGACTGGGTGGCCCACCTACTGTACCTCTACTATCCCTGCTGTATGGGCGAATAAGATTATTGTAAAACAAATTTCAAAATAAAGAAAAATCAGTAAACATAAATTCAAAGGGTATATCAACAATTACATGAGTCAACGAACTGTGTTGACTACAAACCCTACAAAAACAGAAATAAAATCAAAAAAATAAAAACCTCTGTTTTCAATCTTATTTTAAATGGGAAGACCCTACATACTTTACAATCAAAGCAATTAAAATACTGAATATTAATGTTCATTAAGTTTATATCCAGGCTGTCAAATTATCTTCTAAATAATAAATATTTAACATTATTATTGTTATTATATTATCAAAATAAAAACAGTTTCTAAATAACCTGTATTTTAAGCAGATTTGAGGTTCCTATGTGGATAATAGAAGTGCTTTGTAACTGCGAGGAGAAGGCGCTATATAAAAGACCATTATTATAATTATTTACTGTATTACTGTACAACTACTATTAATCAATATTGTCAAATAGACTAAGGTCAGAATAGGCCAAATGAGACACCAAAATGTAGGGTTACACAAATCAATGGTGATGTACTTGGCGATTTAATACACTATGCACAAAACACAATATGACTTTCTAAAAATAGACCAGAATATGCATCTGATTTTAGATATGAATTTTGAACTAAGTGCTAAATGAGGAAGTACTGAATAAATTAATTTGAATGACTGCTGGATTTGTAGTATGGATTAAATTGAAGTTGACACTTTACAGACTGGTATTTCAAAATAAAATGGCTAATTCAAGAATTCAATTTGTAACCAGGGCAAGCCTACTGTAGGATAAGATATTCATATAATAAAGACAAGTACTCAAAAAGTGGAAAAGGGTAGTTAGAGTACATCCTTTTTAAATAATTCAAAAATCTGTATCTCATTAACTGTTCTTTTTCGTCAAACACCATATCACATTTCTTCCCCCTTCAGAGCCTACAGTAGCTTTAAGGCAGCTTTTAAAATTTAATGTTAGCTATGAATTACCTAGGTTGTTCAAATTAGCTGGTACTACATATCTAACATTAATTTATTTCTAAGTCAGAATTAGCAGTGCATATTATTAATTGTAAACATGCATATTCTGTAGAGGCCACCAAATAATGCACGACAGGAGCAAAAACTAAATGTATGTTTAAAAAACACAAATACATTATAATAAATTATTTTGAAAACAATGTCACTTGATTCAATACCTACAGTGTGCAGTTTCTGTACTAATATTATTAATGAAAATTTAAGTCATACTACAATGAGCATCAAAAATCATATAATTCATATTTAAAATTTATTAGGCTAATTTATGGGTATGTTGTTATCTAATCATTTACTATGTCTGTTTCTAAGTCTAAAATATGAAATAAAAATGTAAAAAATCTATAACATGTACTTCTGATAAAAACTACCAACATCTATTGTTTGAGCTTTGTTAAATTAAATTCTGATATTTTTTTTGTTTACGTTGCGATCAACTAAGACGAGAATTGGTTCTAAAGAATGATCATTAATTAATTATGTTAAAAAACATATTTTTGTATATTTGTTTGTTTTCCATTGATAATTGAATAAATGTAATTTGATTCAGCCAAGGTTTATTTTATAATAAAATTTAATATTACCTGTATGTGTACGCACATGTGTCTTGAGGTGATGACTTGCATTAAATGCTTTTCCACAACTTTCAAAATCACATCTAAAAGAACAATGATAAAAATAAATACCAGGCTAATACAGGCCAGTAACCAGATTCATGGTAAGGGGTGGGAGGGGGAAGGGGCAACCCAATATGTAGGCTCTACTAGCTCATCAATTCAATCCACTTAAATATCAAGTCCTACAAAAAATTTTGGACACCATGGGCAAGGCGAGACTTTGTTTATACATTTATTTTTTTTACAGATCATCCGAAGGTGGTAAAAAAAAGAAAATGTTTTTTCATTTAGCAAATGGCTTTGCCAAAAACATGCAGATGGAAGAGAAAATAAAAATAAAATTATATTGGTGAATGTTAACAGTGTAGTAGGGGATAGTTAAATGCTTTAAATTTATTGGAGATTTTTTTTGATATTTCATTGCAGCAGCGGGTGTAATAAAAATAAAGAAAACTTTTATTTTTTTTAGAAATTTCCATTTTTTCATGGCAGTGGGTGTGGGTGTGCTAATTGGCAAAAAATAAATTTTTATTTTTATTCAAAATCGTTATTTATGGTTGGTGGCAGGTTTGCTAAACAAGGTATTAAAAAAAGGTCTCGCCTAATACGGTATTTCTGTTGGGTTTGGGACTCATTTACAGAGCACATAGAAGGGTTTGAAAAGTAAGTGTTTCTCAACTGAACATTATATTTTACAAAACTTTTATTCATTATATTAATAATAGGAAGGATGGCCAAGTCAACTACGCATTGAATGCCAATGACTCTAACATATAATTACTGTAATTGATAATTACAGTACAAGTGAAAATAAGAAATGTGAATAACACCAGGGAGATGTAAAAATAAAGACGAGCCAAATCAGTAACTCTCAATGCAAATAGTGTTTCGGAGATACTGTAATGGCCAAAACATGTTGGAATCAAAACTTTCAAAATTTATTTTATTGCAATAAACTGAACTACATACAGTATCTATACATTATGCTATGTTGTTATTTTTGACGTTAAAACAACATTTTAAAAACGATTTCTGGATGGTCTCTACATGAGAAATATTCGAAATCATAAACTTTGAAGACTCAAATACTGTTCTTTAAACAGTTGTGTATATTTGAACTCTTCTAACTGCATACCTGTAATAAAATGTCTGATTTAAATTATTCTTTTACCATATAACTTTCATTTTACTGTTTAATCCTGTACTAATAACTAAATGTTTTGTGAAGTGTGACTGGGTTAGGTTGTCTGTTTCACAAATATATTTCCATGAAACATTGCAAAAAGTCATACCTTGCTACAAATAAAAAATTTAATCAATTATTTATTCATGAAAACAATTACAAAACAAAACAAACGTTTACTAACAAAAATTTAATAGTAGTTCCTGGGAAGACTCAAAAGCAACATAATGCCACTACCATCATCAATTAATTGATGTGAACCTCCACCTACAAATTACTTACAAAAAGATTAAAACTTAATTTTTTACTATTGCACACACATTAATTAAAGATTGCCTAATTAAAAATAGAAAAAATACAAAATTACAAATTACATTTATAAAAAGTAGTAAATAATATGATTATTGATATTGTTTAAATAAGTCCAAATAAAAAAAATAATTGTGTTGGCCACATCCAACCGACCCAAATAAGAAATTCAGGTTCAGCATTTTAGTTCTTTTTTTTTAATGAGCTAAAAAGGCTGGAATAGGCCTATCTTGCTGGATGGTAGGAGATGCGACAGTCTTAAGCGATCGTTTTGCTCTTTAATATAAATTTTGTTCTTTTTGTTGTATACTACTTTTTGGGCATAAACACATTATTGGTCTAAAAAAAAAAAAAAAAAAATCCTACCAACATACCATTTTTTTTTTTTATTTTACCAAAACGTGACCATTTTTTTTTAAATTTTACCAAAACGTGGCCAACACAAGAATTTTTTTTTGTTGGCCTAATACTACTGTATTTAAAAAAAAGTATCTTTTTTAGCAAAATCACTATGAATTAATATTTTAATAAACAAATTGTAATTTAATAAACTACAGTAGGCCTACATACAGTAATTTATAAAATAGTAATCATTTTAAGAAAGTAATAAAAAATAATATAAAGAAATTTTTAGAAACCTTTAAAATTGATGTAACTTACTTGTAAGGTCTTTCTCCTGTATGAATTCTGATGTGTTTCCTAAGATCACTCAATGTGGTAAAGAACTTTGTACACCCTTCAGAATCACAGTTAAATGTGTTACCTTGATGAAGGCGCTTGTGGGCCTTCAAACGATAAAGTGTATTAAAGCTTTTGGTACAGTTCTGTTCTTCACAAGAGTACGGTTTCTCCTTTGTATGAACACGTATATGAATTTTCAGGCTGTACGAGGTTAGAAAAGCTTTACCACAGCCTTTCTCTTTACAAATAAAGCTGTATTCGCCAGTGTGTGTTTTATGGTGAGTTTTGAGATTGCCTGCCGTACTGTATGAACGTTGACAGTTTTGGTATTGACACTCATAACGTTTAAATTCTCGCATTTTTGTATGTGGGTTATCATTTTCAACAGTTAATGTTGCACCATCGATGTTCTCTGAAATTGGTTCAAATGACCTAATCTGCATTTGGATCTGATCATCTGATATTGTGTGATGTATAAAGCCACTGCTTTCACCGCTGACAGTGACTGCTTTAGATGTACTACTTTGGTCAAAAGAACCTAGGCCTAGACCTTCTTCTGCTGAAAGGCCATGGTGAGGCGTCGAACTACGATCACGGTCCTCATCAAGATTGGCTGGACCACCGAGATAATCGACAGGTTCACATTCTATGAAAACTGATGTTTGGTCGAATGTTTGTCCAACATCGAATCGCATTTCATCATTTAGAGCCTTATTTTCATCACTACTACTGTCTTTTGCCATCTTTTAATTATTTAAGTTTAGGCTCTTAAGCCCAGCTATATTGAATAAACATGAATTATGCTAGGCCTGGATGGCGGATCCGTACGTCTCGTGTTTATCTACTACACCCGGCCGAGTATGCCCTGAATACCAGAGTTGAGTAGAGTTTAGTACTACTAGTGGTGTTTAGTGGCCTAGCGTACTGTTCAAAAAAGAAACTTTGTTCGTCCTTATGACTGAATTTTTTAGTCTTTTTACTTTATAGCTTGCACCACTTATCTTTCTTCGTAAGATTCTTGACGATTCTTCTTATGTCGAATGGTATATGGTAAATCCTAAACTTGTATGTATTTTGTTTGCTCTGTAACACACAACCTCGAACTTTTAGTGTGTGGAGGATCGAGCCTAGCCGTCAAGTTCATGATCGATATCAGCTAGCTAGAGTTCATAACGTGACAATGGAAATCGTTTTCAAAACACAAATCAAAATTTTATATATTTATTACACAAATTTTAAGAAAAACATTAAACTGATTTACCACCCCACCAACCATTGACAATGGCCTATATTAATTATCCTTATGTTTTAATATATAATTAATTTATTATAAGAAAAAATAATAAGTCATGTGCTAAATTGAATTGTATTTTAATCATAGGTAGGAGAGAAACTATGTTTAAAATATATATCATTTATATGAACTTAAACTTTCTGTTCATTAGTGTTGTATTTTGTAAACCGCCTTTGAAGCAAGAGCGCAAAAAGAGGGTGGGGGTGGTAATAGTACAGTACCTCTATGGCCGGAAATGACGCTTGATAGAGTAAAATTCTTCATCAGTCTGACTATGTACAGTACTCCTTCATTAAATCCTGGGTTATATCCAGTTAATTTCAAGACATCTTCTTCATTTACAGTATATGAAAATTACATTGCGGTTGAAAAGTGGGGGACCAACCCTTCTTTAAAATATGTTAGGGGGACGTGTCCCTCTGTACCCATTGATCTGTGCCCATGCTTTGTAAGGAAAACAGTAACTCATAAATAAGTGTTCCTATTGTTATCCGGTCCTTTGGTCATTTTTTTGTTACCCCTATGCCTTTTCCACTTTTGTTTACACTACAAAAAATGGTCAAATAAATATTGAAATTGAGACCTACTCAGATTTATGTCATTTGGCTTTAACGCTTTTTTTATTCTAACTTTTAATTGAATAATTTATTTAATTATATTGATATAGAAGGTAAGAATTCAAACCTTGCATTGAATTTCGGGGGGTTTTCAAGGCTTTTGCTCATGATCAGATGTGATATACCCTTTTGTTCTATAAAAAATCCAGGAAAACTTGCCGTCAATAGATACAGCAAAAATTTAAATACAGTAATTAGAGGGAATCAGGAGTTTTGTATGATTGTGTCACTGAGGGTCTTCCTGCCATTATGGATGCATCACATACAATTTTTCTCTTTCAGTGTTTATACAACAAATTATAGTTCAGTACCCCATTTGCACACTCAAGATAAAAATTGAATATTATTCAATATGGGATGCATGCCTACAGTATGTTACGCCATGAGGACCGTGGTTTCACACTAATTCCTCCATGGTTACACAGCTACCTATTTTCAACATGTCTAAGAACTCCAGCCAAAATATTAACTGAATTATAATATTCCCTGATTGTCTTAAGAGACAAAACAATATAATATTAAATTAATATTAATGATTTTACATTTAGGTCTACTACATATTTCAACTTAAAAATAGGTATCTGTATTCAAGCTGGTATTAGCTTAATAAGAACATTCTTTTTTTTTCAGTACAGTATGTATTTTAGATGTAACAGCACTGTATGTTGTGTTATATGAATACAGATGCTATAAAAACCGTAAACTAGAAACCTTATTACACGAAAGCTTTCTGTCATCTTCAATTCTCTCAAGGCCTTTTTATAGTTTTAAACATAACTTTATTCTCTTTTTTCATTGTTTTCCAATAACTCTTTCAGAAATATAAAACATTTCATGATTTGTTAATAAAATACATTATATAAAATAAGGACATGTAATTATGTTTCTTAATAAAACACTCGATTACTGTTGATTATTATTGATCAAATAAATTGATATGGAATCTGTCCCTGATAAACTTTGGTTTTTGCAGACATATACAAACAGTAATGTTCATGACATTTTAAATGAATTTGGTGGACATACTTTTATCATGTGATCCAACAATCAAATTTGTTCTTGACCTTAAATTTATTGGTATTTTGAATTTATATTTAAACATTTTGAATTAGCTACAAAATATTTTTATATTATCTTAAGATCTTTTATTCCTAGATTATTTTTTTAATATTACCAGTTATTACTGTACTGTTCATGTTGCATCTTAGTAGTTGAAACATTATACTTTCTAGTAAAAAATACAGTTTTAATATTGTTAAATGACTAACAGGCCGAGTCTGGTCTAACATTTACCTGATACTTTGGTTTTATCTTGTGGATTAGAAACGACTGTCTTATTACATACTGGATTAAAATCTAATTATATATTTAAAGTAGGCCCATAACATATCATGTTCATGTGCTGTACAGTATTTGGCTCTTTTTATTACACCCATTCTTTTCTTTTGTCTAACCACCGTACCCATGCCAACCTAATCAATACCAATCCCAAAAATCCCAATAGCAGATTAAAAAGCGCGCGAAGTAAATTACAATTTACATACCGTGCCTTTATTGGATCGTACAATAATTGCTTTCACTGTGATTGGTCAATTTCTTACGCAGCTGAAGCCAGGAAGTGAGTATAAATACATGGGGCTAGCGCATGTTTATCATTCTTCAACGCAGTTTTGATTGTTGTGTAGTAGTCGTAATTTGTAAACAGATCTCTGAATAAAAATGTCTGGACGTGGTAAAGGAGGCAAAGCTAAAGGAAAGGCTAAAAGCCGATCAAGTCGTGCAGGGCTCCAGTTTCCAGTAGGACGTGTTCATCGTTTCCTGCGTAAGGGTAACTATGCTGGACGTGTTGGAGCTGGTGCACCAGTTTACATGGCCGCTGTGCTTGAATACCTGACTGCTGAAATTTTGGAGTTGGCAGGCAACGCTGCCCGTGACAACAAGAAGAGCAGAATCATCCCCCGTCATCTTCAGCTCGCAATCCGTAACGACGAAGAGCTGAACCGTCTTCTCGGAAGTGTAACAATTGCACAAGGTGGTGTCCTGCCAAACATCCAGGCTGTGCTTCTACCAAAGAAGACCGCTGCTGCAAAGGGAAAAGGCGGCAAATCTAGCCAGAGCCAGGAGTTTTAAAGGTTGTTCGAGAACTTTTCAAACCAAACGGCCCTTTTCAGGGCCACCAATTGAACAGAAAAGAGATTTGCAAAGTATTATTTCTGCAGACTATGCAGTATTATTAATATTTTCTTGGGACAATAAAGTCGGACTACTACTTAGGCCTAGGAATTAGGCTGGCAATTAATTAACGTTGATGGATTTTTGTTTTGTTTGATTCGCCCAATAAGATGAATGTGCAATTTCGATTTTCAAAGTGTTTTAATAAAATGTGTATCTTTTATTTTGTTTAAATTGGTCTGTTTTTAAATATTGGATTAGTATTTTTAGTGTTTCCAAATGCCATGTGCAAACATTGATGATGGAATGTTTCATTTGTCTCGTAGAACTAGGGGCCTAGACTTTGCTGTTATAATTTTTTTCTAGCCCAAGGCCTATATTCATTAGACAGGAACTACCGTTCATAATCAATGCTTTTGCATGGCACTTAGTGGCAGAAATGTTGGGAGGAGCAAGGATTGATGGACGACTTAGTGCAACTCATGCAGAGCCAAGGAATCCTTTTGACAATGCAACTAGACGCAGTACAGTACTAAATTTTTGTCCAGGAGCTAATAATACAATAAAATAAAATTACAAATACCTGTACATAAAAAAACAAAATGTACACAAACAACAATAATAAAATATACAGTACTGTACTGTAAAAACCTTTACATTTATTGTACAGTCAGCAGGGCAAACCTAGGACAATAACTCAGCTGGGAATGGGCTACATAATGCACACCCTCTGGGTAGGAAAAGTGATGAGGGAGGGAGGATTTTTTTAAAATTTTTCTAATATCAGTATCACCCTTGTTGTTTGCTGGTGCATTGATATTCAAAAGTAAAACATGATTTAGATAATGCAAACAATATATACTAACTACTGTATTTAATAAAATTTAAAAAAAACCTTTTTTTTCAAAAGATTAATACAGTAGTACCATAGAAGACATGCACGCAGGGGTGATAAACTATTAATTTTTAATATTGGTCCTTACGCACAGTACATTTCAATTGAATTAAAAACACTTCTAGATGTAGGCATGGACCTATTAATACAGTAGGTCCATGATATAGGCCTACTACTGTACCAATGATGAGAATACACCCCCTTATAAAGCTGGTACTGTTTAGGATTACTAACTCCTCCATTCACTGAAAATTTGCTGTCTAGAGAAAAAAATAAGTATGGTACAGTAGTTAAATCTCCCCGAGCCAGCTTTCTAGCTCAAAAAGGTGCCAAGGCTAGACTTTCGTTGGTTTTTTTTTGTTGGTGTTTGTTTCTTTTTGTTTAGTACCTTGTTTCGTGAAGTTTTTAAAAAATTGTTGGGAGGAGGGTGAAAAAAAAAAATAAATATAAAATTTTGTTTTTTATTTAGTAAATAGTTTTGCCAAAAAACATGGAGATGGGGAGAGAAAATAAAAATAAAATGTTATTGGTGAATGTAAACAGTGTAGTAATTGGATGGTTAAATGCTGTTAATTTATATAATTAGGAAGAAATATACATACAGTATCTTGTTTTTAGAGATTTCAAGGCAACAGCCGGCATAATAAAAATAAAGAAATTTTCATTTTTTGCAGCCGTTGGTGCACTAATTGACCAAAAGTAAAATTTTATATTTACTGTATTCTAAACCGTCATCATTAGTAGGCGGTGGGTTCGCTAAACAAGGTACAAAAAAGTATCGCCTAACCACCTCATCTCGAAATACCCAAGTTGAACAAATCTAATTAACAATGGCAGAAGTTTCCGTGGTCCCATTTCAATGTTCTTTTATTGTCTTTAAATACTGTAGTTTTTTATATTGTCTCAATGTCTTAATACTGTAGTAAAATAAGTAGTTTTTATGTAAATTTTGTGTATCTTTGTACAGTGCTTGTAAAATGAATTTAAACCTTCGCTGTTATACAACTTACAAACAAGTACAGTATTGTAATACATACACTCCTACCACTAATTCTAAATTAAAGTTTAACAACTGATAAAAATAAACAAATAATGAGCAATTCTATAGAAACCAGGACAGGCAAAACTGAAAAAACAGTCACTAAAAGATGTGCCTGTGAACTAGAATTTACAAATTTTCTTAACCAATAAATCAATCAACAAACAATGATTTATATAGCCAAAAGCATACCAATAAACATGCAAGTTCTACAAACTGGTTTTTTTTTTTTGGTTTTTTTTTTTTTCATTTTTATTAGAAGATCTTTACTCAAAACCAAAGCTTGTCTAAACCTCCAACTTATATGCGAGAGGGCGCAATTTCAAAATACTGTAAGTTAAAAATATTAATTTCACATGTCATTATGGAACCCGCAGCGTATTTTGGCGATGTTGTAACGCAAATTTCACGTGCCGTCGATGATGATGAGGAAGATTGTCAATTGGATGAATCCTTACTGTAATTATATTTATTTTCAATATGTTAAACTGAATCAAAACAAGTTTATGAGCACTGTTTATGTCTAAGCCTGGGCACTTTGATCGTGTAGCCAAACAAGCCCTGGACATGATGTCCGCCTGTGATCAGGTGGGCCACATGGGAAAGGATGTTGTTGTTAGGGCTGGGCTTAGGCCTAGTTGTTGTAGGGTAAATAAAAGTAAAATAGATCCTGAGCTTTTTTTTTTTTTAAAGTTATAGATATATTTTCTTATCTAGGCCTAGTTCGATCTCACATTTATGGAAAATAACTTTTTTAAACTTCACTTATTTTTTCCTTTGAACGATTTTGATTGATTAATATCTGAAAAATGTAGTTTTTGAAGATCGATAGACATAGGCCTATGTTTTGTTTTTTTTATTTGGGCAGATATTTAAATGTTAGAGTAGTACTTCTATAGGCCCAATGTAAATTAATTTAATTGCACACATTATACCTAAAAAACTAGTTCAAATTATTTGCATTGAAAATTGCTAGGTAAATAGGTGCACAGAAACGTAATCGCTGCATATACATTGGTTTACTTAGAGATAGGTCAAATGATAGACAGATTTCTATGCCTAATTTTTTGCATACGGTAGGTCGCTGGTCTTATTATACAGTCTTGTATAGCCTGCCTGGGCTATACCTTTATGTTGTGTGTGAAGTTGCATAGTAAAACATATATTTTAAGATATTGGACATTTTTTTTTATTTCAAAAAGCTGATTAATTTTATTGTGTGATTACATTTGTTTATTTGCAGACCTGTGTTGAGGTGGTGTCCATCCATAAGGCAACAGCTTGAAGCCTCTTCAACCAAGTGTCTCAAGTGTAGTATCCTAATGGTTGCAGTTGGAGCAGAAGCTGTTGGTTAGGCCCCAGTCATTTAATCTATTTTATCATCATCATTAGTTATGAGAAGAGAGGGATTTTTTTTTTGTACAGCAGTAGTAGTTTTGGGCTCTCAGCCTTGAGAGCTCAAAACCCAGTACATTTTGATTGGTTGAGAAAGCACTATATTTGTCTTTCATCCTGGAGTAAAAATGGGTGACTTGTACAATGTTGTGGCATTGAATGCACCATACCGCAGTTTGTTTACTCCCTAGGTAGTGGTAGACAAACACTGATGATACCACAAAAAAGTTACCCAAGCTCAAACTCTTTTAGGTAGAAATATATTTGTTTAGAAATGATGCTGTAGTAATGATGTTTAAAAAGGCATAAGGAATTTTAGATATGGTGGCTGCCTTTTTAACAACCAAAATGCATGTGGAGGGTAAAAAATGGGTGAAATAAATTGATTTGCACTTTCTCTTTTTCAGGATTTAGTCAAGCTTACCTGCTGCCTGAAGATCCTGAAATTTTAGGTGTCATTGCAAGTGGAATGAGCAGTCTGGATAAGAATAGTTTCAGTCAGAAAGCAGATTCAGATAAAACTTGTTTTATACATAGATTGGCAAGCAATCCAGAAGTGCTTGTGGTATTGTGCAAGTCAAATGTGGCCCCTGAGCAAGCATTTTCGTGGACGCAACAGGTACTGAGTCATTATCCTGTTCATGGATATTGAGCCAATAGAGAGAACTAGTAAATTGTATTCTCTTAAACCACCAAAAAATATGTCCACTCTTCATTAAAATAATTTGTGGTTCATGTCTTTGCTTTTTAGTTGTTTGAGAACATTGAGAGCGAAAATCTATATGTAACAGTGTTGTCATCCAGTCTAGTAACGGAGTACAAGAGCAGTAAACTGGTCTCGGAACTATCAACTCCATTCATACGTGCCCTTCGGTCTTCAGCGTACAAAGCGAAGCCACAGAGCCCATTCCTGGAAGCTCCAAATATGGTGAGCAGCTTACCAGCTGCAGGTATGTACAATTATTGTATTTATTTCCATCCAACACCGATATGATGCTAAGGCCACTGGAAAAACATTACATGATTCTCGTCAGCACTTCTCAAAAAGTTGGTGAGGGAACTTCCATCTTCAATCACAGTATGGGTCTAAAGATTGCATGTATATTTAAAATATGGATGCATGATTATACACACTCTGTGATCAATTCAACATGTTGCGACAGACACAATGATTTGAGTGCGTTTCACAGTGAGACGCATCAGATTTTCATGAAAATATAACAAAATTGAATCAATAGTATCGTCGTTTGCATTTTTATTATGCAAAATACTGTGGTACATCTGGAAGTACAAAAAAGTGAATCAAAATGAACCAATGATGGATACCAAAAACAGACTAATGTAGAAGAATCCCAGACCGTTGTACCTATATTTAAGGCTCTGAAAATACACATAGTTTAAGGAGTCAAACATAGCACACAGATATCATTTTAGTAAGTTCCAGTAAAACATGATCTTTACTGTAATATCTGACATCAAATGTATTAGGATATCGCATTTGAATGCTTGGTTGGTGGGAGTAATGACAATAAACAGAATATTTGTTGTTTCAGTCCTTAACCATTGTCAGGTGAACAGCATAGCAGCTGTACTGTACGTAGCTTTTGTTGACTCACCTCATGTGGATGTTGAATCCATGGAAGTTTTCAAACCAGTACTTGAAGCCACACCTGTCAAAGATCTCGTCCAGGTAGGAAAGTTTTTTCCCAAATATTCATTATTATTATTTTGTTTTTATTAAAAATGATTAATCATTGTGAATTATTATAATGCCATTTCCCTATGCTTAGATAGGTTTACTACAATTTTCTACTACTGTATATGTATGATCCTTAAGTCAGATTTTTCCAGGGTACCCTCTTGAAAGAAATTAATTACTAATATTTATGGTGAGCTAACAGAGGTATACGAAATTAAAAATCAATCACTTGTATTAATTAAAGCAGGCAATCCATAGAGGGCTTACCTCCACCCTATGCCTGAATAGCAAACAATTTGCAGGCCATATTTTTTTTATCTTCTTTTATGCTCAAGGGGACAAAAAAAAAAAAAAAAAAATTTTCCATGACCTTTTCTTAGATTATTATTTACCATTTCACTAGGGTAATTATGTTTGTTGTGACCAGTTAGATAGTCACCAAGTTATAAAGGGCTTTGTTTACCAATTATGTGTTCGCAGGAACATAGGAGGGACCAAAATATTATTTGAAAGAAATTACCACAGTTCAGCTCCCACAGTGGCTACATCAGAGTAGTCAATTGAGCTATGTTGCTGTTAGCACTTTGTTTAATACAAGTTGCATTTGTTTCCACAGCCCAGACCAGGTGCATCGAAACGACTTCAACAGTTTGTATCAGTACACCTGAATACAATAAACCTGTACACGTGACTGACCTTGTGTAGGACACTTTGAATCTCTTTCCCTCTGCCAATATGACAAGAGACTTCACTGCCCCTTCAATTAAAATACTCGGCCAACTGGACACAGCACAGGCAGGAAGAACAAAGTAGCAGAGAATCATCTTCACAATCACCTCATAAACAGACTTGGTATTAACTGTATTACATAGCTAGTCTTAACTCACTGCAAGCTTTAACAGTGTCTTTTTTCTGTGATACTACTGTATATTGTCATTCATCAATATTTTTGCCCCAGTAGGAAGTAACATTGGAAGAGTATAACCAAAATTATAACCAGCAAACTTATAAGGCAGCAGTATAGCAAAAGGTCAGGATTATGGACTGCAACCATCTAGACTGCCTCTAGCAACCTGCCCTTGGCTTATAGAGCAGAGAGTTCTAAATGCCCTACTTTACTTGTGGTTTTTCCTTGTGAAAATGCTTTTGAAATGGCACACTCAAAAGACTGATACTAAAAATAATTATGGATACTATCTGTGTGATTATTTTATGTTTATCAAACTAGGATATGTTTTTGTATTGGAAATAAATATAACTACAATTACATTACAATTTATTTTTGTTACTGTTCTACATTGTTGCATAGATCTGTATAAAGCTTGGTTTTGGTAATTGCTACATGTTATCGCCGGAAGCTTTCAGTGAAACTTGTAGTGCTGGCGCCAGTAAGGAATTTTCCCTCCCTTTGGACAGGCCTGGACCCCCTGTCTATAAAAATAATAATTTGCCTGCTAAGCCGTAAAAAAGCTGTGAGCCCTGCCAGGGATTTTTATTCAGAGCCGTCGACGGAGGCTCTAAATCGGCCCCTGGGTTTGGACCCCTCATTCGGAAATGTCGAACCCCCTGTCAGCAGATTTCTGGTGGAGCCTTCCCGATTGCATTGGGGGGGACCTTCCCAATTGTATTAGGTGACAGCCATGCAATGCAGTGATTGCAGTGAAAAACTACTGACAATGTAGTGATTTTATGGAAAGAAAACACTACACTTTACATCACCTCTATTTGGAAGCCATATTTAATTAAAATGTTCACATATTTCATACCCTATTTACAGTTAAATTATTTTACAGAAGAATACATACATTTTGAATAAGAGTTTGTTGAATATAATATATAAGTTTAAATACAGGTACTTGAATGCATCTATTTAACAATGTACATACAACAAAATATGATTTGGAATTTGGAATTGGTAAAAAGGTCATAAAATATTCACAATAAGAACAGACAATAGTCAAAATTAATGTTTTGTTACAGATGTTTAGTACCAATCCCCACAGAGCATGTATTATCTATACAAATACAACATTATGAAATACAGCACAGATCACATTGGCTAAAGCAGACAATTGAAGTGGAAGACTGATTAATCAGGCTGCAGTTTTCATTCTACTGTGTGTAGAACATTTTAAAAGCAACTACAAAGTACATGCAAGGGAGGGGGAGAGGGCTATGCCATGGGAATATAAGAGGAACTAATTGGAAAATGAGATAATATGAGGTCATTTTAACCATTTGTGCGTACAATTGCAATTTTATGGGGGGGGGGAGAGGGAATTTTTCCATGAAACATTTACCCCTCCCTATACCACTGAGTTTAATCTACCTATCTACTACAGTGTCACAGAAAGTCGAAGCTTATTTTTTTATTATTTTTTTTCTTTCGGCACATTTTTTGGTAATAATTTTGATCCTCCACAATAGCAATTTTTTGTTTATATTTTTTACAATTAAAAGTTATTAATATTGAAAGTAATGTTTGCTTGCTACATCAAATGTTATGTCAAGAATTGTATTCCGCCGCTTCATCTCCTCTGTTTTTTTTTGTGGAAGGCCTTATTTTTATTTTCCCCTTTGCATGTCTCCTGAATAAAGAATTGTGGAGTATTTGTTCAAATTTCAATTCACAAGGTATAATACCCAGAAATTTAAACATCTTGATGAGAAGTGAAATACTTTTGCATAGGCCTAGAAAACAACTATGTGTATGTTGTAGCCATCAAGAAAACAAAATAATATGACTTGTCCCTGGGCCATGGTTTCTATGCAAGTTAATATCAGTGGTAGCACTAGGATATTACATTTTCAAGGGGGAATCTGTTCAACAAAATGAAAAGAACTTGGATGAGAAACGTGTATTTTTTTTATTTGGACAGACCTGTTACTGCTCTCTTTCTTCAACAGCAGATCCATAGTGGAAGAAGAATGTTTCTCTCCCTCTCCACACATTTTGAATCTCAAATCTGTTATTTCCACAATGGGTATTAAAATCAAACATGGAAATTAAGAATTGTTTTCAGTCTTGTTGTAAACACTTTGTAGCAATGTGATTTTAGAGTTATGTAGCCCATTACTATAATTTTAAAAGTTTCATGTGTTTACTTTAAAAAAAAATTTAAAAAACATTTTCATGTATTTTTGTATTAAATTTGATTTTGAATTGATTTGTGGTTTTTTACCCTTGTAACCACTCCCTTTGTGGCTGTTACTCGTATTTTTTTAAATCCTGGATACATCAATATTTGTGCTAACAAAAGCCTAACAGGACATGCTCTACACAGCCAGATAAATATCTATCTATTTTTTTTTAAAGAGATAACGTCTGTCAAAACCTGAAAATCATTTATGAAAATGTATTGTCCCCTGAAAATGAAAAAAAAAAAAAAAAATTAACTTGCTGATTTTTCACCAGGCCTAATGTACAAATTATTAACTTGAGCATAGAAATTACTGAATTTTTTTAATGTCTACCCTTATTTTTTTATACTGGACAATGATGAATTGTAATAAAAACACTTCCAGTAATTGTAAGTGGTTGTAAATTGATGGGCAAATATTTTTTTAAATACACTAATGTCTATTTTCAGTTTGATAGTTTTATGTTACTTCAAAACAAGCAGGTTAATTAAAAAAATTATTTTATTATTTTTTTATTTTTTTTTATTTTTCATGGGACAATACATACATATAATAGCCTACATTAAATGACAATTTTGGTAAACTAGTTTACATTGCACACTTCCTTTATCTTAATACTATCATTGTCTATTTCACAGATGATTAGTAATTACTGAAAAAAATCAGCATTGTCATTTACAACCACACTCCAGAAGAACAAACCCATTAAAACAGGTAATTACAAGCAATAATTCATGGAACAGTTTAATATCAAGGCAATCAATCAAGTTTTAAAATGGAATTTACAAACATTATTTCATGGAACAGTTATATCAAGGTAACCAATTAAGTTCACCATTTAATCAAGGTACTTCATTACTTTATAAAGAATACAGACTATAAAATAACTTCTTCAAGATCGTCGTCAAAATCGTCAACTTCATTAACCGCTAGTTTGCCAATATATGGAGCTTTGCTACTGTTCTGACCAAATAAGGAGTTAACTTCTTGGGCCCTACGCCCTGTCTTTGCACCGGTTCCTTTACTGTTTTCAGCTTCACTGTCCCACGGGAAGGCAGCTTTATCCTTGACTGGTTTGGCCTTAGTTCCAAAGTTGAAAGCATCATCATTATCCGATGATGTGTTTGGTTTTTCCGTATCTCCTTTGCTGAATAGATTTGATAGGAGATCAGATTTCTTCTGATTTGCATGTCCGTTAGCGAGTGACTTGTCTTGCTTCTTGGAGCTGCTTCCCTTACTGAATGTGGGCGCGTAGCTTCCAAATGCTAGGTCTTCCTCATCGTTTGACGATGATCCCGTAGTGCCCAGTCCACGTGAAGGCAAACCATTGTGCAAATTCTCAACCGGGTTGGTAAACTTGTAGCTTTTACGACTTCGTCCAGAATCTGGTTTCTCGCTTTTCTGATCAATCTCTCGCATTTTAGCCAAGAGTTCTTCTTTCTTCCTTCTCGCATCTTCTTTCTCTTTATTCAATCTTTCTGTTTGTTCTGCAGCAAAAGACATTTAATATGTATTTTAATAAGTTGATTAAAAAAAATACATGTAACTTTTCATTTAATGTAAATCCACCAATATAAAGGCTGATACCACTATGATATATGGGTTACACTATACTCCACAATAATAGAATAGATGAAGATGAAAAAAATACAAAATATAGAATCAGATAAAACTGACGAAGCAGTGAAAATAAAGAACGCAAAGATACAGTTCAGTCATAACTAATTTAAGATTTAAATCTCACAATTAAGCTTTATATAATATTGAAGAAGATATGAAATTGGAAAACAAAATGGCGCATGCAATGTGACTATGTGATGAACCACTGTAGGGGCTTATATTTGCAGATTCCTCTTTAATATTAACAATTTATTACATTATTGCAACTGCAAGATGTTTTAGAATTATCTCTTGACATTCTCATAATTTGTATACTGAAAAGTACTGTATCTCTTTTGGAGATCCCCGTCTTTCTATTTCAAATAATTAAATTGAGGTCATACGCCAAAGTATATCTGTTATTTTACTGCATTGCTAACTAGTACTGTTATGCATATCAAATCTTGAAAAACTCACTGTCTTTCATGTTTAGTTTAATGTTTTTTTTTTCATTGTATGAATAGCATAACTTCCAACATTTTACGAGAAAATGCAAATTCAAATATATTGGTATTCAATCCAACCTTTATTACTGTTCAGCGTTAGTAATTAAATTTATTTATATTGTTGGGCTAAATATTAAGAAGTTCAGCTTGTTTTTAATGTCTTTTTCATAAATTTAAATCTTTTAAATCTAAATTGTCTTCATTAATATCAATATTAATTGTATGAGATTTGAAAATTTTTTGCCATTAAAAAAAAAAGTAATAATCGTAAAGTAGGTCGACCAGTAAGGCTTTTTCACCTTTATTTACTGATGTTGCATGGTTACCATTTGTCGGCAGAACAGTTGCATTGTGGGATGACTTTTTAGAAGGTTCACCAAAAACTTTGTTGCCTCCAAAACTCCTGTTATCTTTGTCAGCGCTTCCACTTCTCTCGTTTGAATATTTCTGCAGACCGCGTACGCTGTTCACAGCGTATTCGGCCTGTTTTGATTTTGGCTTGGAGCCAAAATATAGGATGTTGCCTTCGTCTTCAGAATCAGCACGTACAGTTGTAGGTAACGAGTTGGGCTTAAATGACTTTGCACCGCCTAGCGATAAAGTGCAGAAAAGTGAAGGGTGAAGCATGATAACGGAATGGAAGATAGCTAACACAAATGTTATTACTATCCATGCACTCAATATAATGTAATTATGTTATTCACTTCACATTCAAAACAGAGGAAAAGTGATTAGGAAAGGATATGTTAGCCACACACAGCTAAGACATTCAATTACAAAATTATATTATATAATATACATTATGAGGCAATGGAGATACAATATGACAAATGACAGGCAGGACACAACTGCTATAACTAAGTTATAAAATGTATATTCAACACAATGATTTCATGATTAAATTGATTAAACAATTGAATAATTAAATATCATAGACAGATGATGGTATATTAAATATTATTGTTGTCATCTTTTCAATTTCAATATCATTATCATTAACGTTAATATAGCCATTTTATGACGGCTGATTTTTAAAATCTTATTATCATTAGTATTCTATTTTTGTGCCTGGCCATTCGCCCTTTAGCTCGACCAGCCTTGCTGTGGCTAAGCATGAGCCCAAGTAGAAATTATTTTGTATTGCCTTTTCTCCGCTTTGGTGATATATTTAGATTGTATATTGATGATGATTGCATTTTGTTGTCCCTTCATGAAATAAATTAAAAATGGTTGAATACTTTAAGTTGTTATAAACATTTAAATTAATATAATTATTAGTTCAGGAACAATAAACCATACATAGCAAACCTTTAGGGTAAATAAAAATGTATTATCTTTACATTAAAAAGTAGACGTAAGTTGATAAAAAATATTATTGCACATTTACTGACTTTTTACTACAAAAAATCCTTACGTTACTGTATGAGCCAATTTAGTGCTTTATGCAAAGAATAGCAACAGTATTACTTTATGTATCTCTTATTAGCACAGAAAAATGTTATAATTAAGTTTTGCTAAAATAAACAATGCATTTATCAAGCATTCTTTCAGTTTATTTAAGCCAGAGGCAGTATATCCAAAACATATATGCATAGAAAAATAAATTTTAAAAAATAATTGTACTGAATTTAAATATTGAGAGAGATGTGTCTTATTTCCAAAGGATGTACAGTACTTTGAAAAAAATAAATAAATAAATAAAAATCAATAAAATGTAATATAAATAAAAAATGATCATACCTTTTGCCACTCTTTCTTTTTCCTGCAAAATAAATTAATAAAAAACATTATTACTTTAACAATTGAACAATAAGCAAATATGAAATTACATTTACTACTATAGCATGATCAATAGCAACAAATATTATTGATACAATTAAATAAAACAAATATGAAATGCATAAATAAATTATGATTATAATACAGCGGCATGCAAAACACACAAAATATTTGTAGGTACCATGTTTGAATTGGCATTGTTTGCTGTAAGACTACTAAACCAACATGGCTTATTCTCCGATTCCAAATTCTCTCGGTCCATAGGTTCTCTTGTGTGCTCTGGTTTTGAGAACGCATTATGGTGTTTTATGTTGTTTGCAGGTGGTTGGCTACCACCTGCGATTGGTGGCTTAGATAGTGCATTGCTACCAAGTGCTAAAGGCCTTGGCTTGGAATTATGGGCTGGCTCCTTACTAGAAGCAAACGTTGGAACATAACCCTGATAGAAATGAAACAGAGGAAAGTGCAAGTATGAAAAGAAAAGCAACAGTAGCAGTTTTAGTGAATCTACAATACAATTATATTTTACATTGATAAACAAATATTTGTGCAAATGACCAAGTAAATTAACATTATGTTTTAGCAATAACATATTGACAAAGTATGCAGTTAAGAACTTTGATCAAATATAATTTGTGAACAAAGGAACAAAGAATATGAATTGTGAAATACATTTCAAAATAATTTAACAATTACATCAAGTGTTTGTGAATACATTACAAAGCATATAGATACACAGATATTAAAGCATGATTAAATAAGTTGTGAAATAAATTTTAAAGCATACAGTAGGCAAGGAAGTAATTAAACTTTATGACATAAATAGTGCAAAATCGAAAATGGCATAATGATAGTTTTACTTTAAGAAAACACCAGAATAATAAATTGATAATAAACTTAAATTATAAATTTCATTATAATGAATACATAATGCTTTCAATAGATTATCTAACAAAACAATGAAATAAAATAAACAAAATAGGATAATTGTCAGAAAGTGCTCTGGTATATGTAGAGGACCTAGAAAGACCACAACAAAGATGGATGGAATGGGTTATTAAGATGGAATGGTGAAAAAGCAGATGTTAAGATTTCATGCCTCAATTTCTCACGAGCGATGTGCTTTTTGGGACCGAAAATTGAAGAAAGTGTTGTGTAATAATGGTAATCATGATAATGATAATAACAATGAACAATTTCAGGCAGATATGTTAGAAAATGTCTGTGTCTGGGTGGGTCTGCAGTGCATTAGTTGGGTTGGAGGACTTACATATTTGGGAAATTTCGCCAGAAAGGAGGGGGTTTCGCCAGAAAAGAGGGGGATTTGCTAGAAAAGGGGGGTTCTCCCGAACCATAAAAAACCCCCCTGGATACGGGCCTGAATTTATAATAGAATAAATAAAATGTCTCTATTTTAGTAAAATAGTGCTCAACAAATATTAATATTAGGTACTGTAGTATACAAGTAGGTATATTTATGTACAACGCACTACAGCATTACTGTAACTGCAACATGTGTCTAAAATGTATTTTATCATTATCTCTATGGCTACATATAAACAAAGGATTTGTATTGTAATAACCTCATCCATTTTTTATAATTAATATCAACTAACAAATTAATACTAAAATTATATTTTTGACTATTCAAGCTACTGTATACACAATGGCTATTTTGAATTCATTTTATAAGAAACATAATTGCTTTATGCTTGGTTGCTACGGAAACTATCATAAAAAAGTGTAAACACACAGTTACTCGGGGAATAATACACTAGAATGCAAATGAAAGGCGATAAGCCGTGGTGCATGGCCTTTGAACAAAGACCTGCAATCTATATTTTATTATTTATGAATCTATGATGGAACAGGAAAATTGATCTGTCTGTAACATTAACGACAATGGATATGATGTATCGACTGTCTTTATAACAAAAAGTATGGTAAATAGTGAACGAAACAGTCATGGTCACGAAAACACTTGGGCAATATAGAGCAAAGCTTGCAGCCAGACTCCGCAGGGAAAAAAAAAAGTTTAATATGTTGTACATGATTTTTCGAAACACCAAAAAAAAAAGCATAATTTGATGAAAAACTCAAAGGGCAGTTTGAGAAACAGATTTTTGAATATTTAAAAATGGGGGGGGGGGGGGGGGGGAAAAAGGGTGGTTACGCCTTTTTTCATCCTGCTTTTAAATATTCAAAAATATCTGTTCCAAGTTTTTCGTCATATATGCTTTTTGTATCTGAGAAATATCTGTTGTACAGTATATAATTTTTTTCCCCTCTGAAGCCTGGCTTTAAGTAGTAACTGTAATTTATGTTTTTAGGACAAGAGATTTTACTAATCTCAATACAACTAAAACATAGAGATGGAGGTGTGGATTGACATTATAGATGTTCACCTTTGAATCCAAGTTCCTAAGCCCAAACCCTGCAAAAATGCACAATAACTCTAATATTCCACAAGCATCATAAACATGGTAATGGTTATTTAAAGAGCATATTGTGGAATGCCAAATGATCTCCACTACATACTGTAAGCCCCATGAAGTTTTATACAGTATTTGCACTGATGGTTCCAGATATGATATGCATCTGAAATTGCAGGGGATTGGTGTAGTTGTATTCTGTGCTACAGTAGTTATAAAAAACAGTATTTGCTATTTCATTTCTAGGTTTTCATTTGTTTTGAATTAGAGAGCTCTAGTTTGCGCCAGGCAATTCAACAAAAGGACGCACATCTTTGTTCCCGAACACAGCGCATGCATACAGTTCTTTGATCTTTACTGTGACATCGACAATCCGATACTAGTTGCGAGTACAGCCGTCAATTATTAGTCTACGCATGCCATACATTTTATGGTGTTAGTTACTATTTTATTAATTTTGGGTACTTCATAATGTCTATTACAGTACATCTGATTTCTTTTGACCACGAGCTTGTTAAGTGCTTCTATAAACTGACCAACAAAATGAAAAGTTACAGCAAATGAAAATTTACTATTTTTATAAAAATTCATGTTCTTATTTAACATTAAACTGTCATTTTGACAATGTTGGACTAAGGTGCACCAAACAAACATTTGTTTTTTCTGCGATGTGAGTCTCATGAAACACCGGACACCACCCTTTTCGGTACAATTAATGTTGAAATAACAAATATAGTTTTAGTTTAATGTTAATGCCAAAATTCATTCGGTCTCTGTAACCACCACACAATGCACGATTACCATGGTAATCGACACACGCGTGGGTAATTCGTCACACGCTGATGGTTATGATTTGGTTGCTATGGTTTTTGTGACGATCAGAGATGTGCGTCCTTTTGTTGAATTGCTTTGGTTTGTGGTTAAAGACACAGGATGTATTTTAAATCAAATAGAGCCATCAGCGCATACAAAGATTTTGTGTTCTCATCTTCTGAATCTAGGATCATCTAGGAAATGTTTTGCCAAACATGCAGAACTGTCACAGATGAGTAAATTCTCCTTTTTCACTGTTGGCACGATGGAAATTTCCCTATTATTTCATGGCTGAACTTACGGACATTTCTGATCCTAATGTTTTCAAACGTGCACTCAAGACTCACTTGTTTGCCTTATACTTTATACCAATGATTACTGTATGTTTCTGAGTGTTGTGTCTGTTGTACGTGTTGGGATGTGCTTTAGTTGTTATGCTCGTGTTTAATGCTGTAGTACATGCTGCCTTGAGTTTTTCCCTGAAGAATGAAACTTGGCGTGTGCTTTACAACCGCGAGAAAAAGGTGCATTATAAATGCCCATAACCAGTACGGCTAACAGTTTCATAAATTAAAGTAAATTGTGCTCTGATCTTCAAGAAAAAGCACAATACAAATGCAGAAATGTATATGAATGCGCAACCGCTAGTAGCATAAGCCTTAAAAAGAGCCTACAGTAGCATCAAAGATCAGTTCTCCACTCTTCCTGCCACGTAAAGACACCTGGTTATATGCCACAAGATAATCATTTTGCTAATTTTATTTATAAATATTTCTGTAACATGGTGTAAATAATCAAACATTATATATTTAAGATAAATTAAGCATACCTTATTTGCTTCTTCATCCTCTTTAATCTTCTTCAAACGAAGTCGTTCCTCTTCCTTCCTTTTTAATCTCTCCTCTTCTTCCTTCTCCCTCAGCAACTGTTCTTCCTTTCTCTTCTCTTCTTGCTCATTTTTCAATCGTTCCTCTCGGCGTTGCTTAGCCAATGCTAAACCTTTCATTACATCGTCCCCTTCATCCTTATTCTCTTTCGCTTGAATCCCTAAATCTAACTGCTGTAAAATCAATTCATGTTCGTTAAGTTCTTTCTTTTCTTTTTCCACCACAACGGTCTTCTTCTCTGTGATCTGTTGACGGACTTCAGCAGATGATGTTCGTTTCGGTGTCCCAGGAGGATGCGGACTTTGAATCAAGCTGTCCGTTGTAGTTGATTTGTCGAGCATGATTCCTCTAGGGGACGTCGGTGACTTTGTTGATCTTAACTTTGTAGGTGGTTTAATGACTCGGTTACTGTAAATATTCCTGATATCAAGCTCTTTTTCCTTTTCCTGGTATAAAAACATACCAACATCTTTAAGAACTATTCATCAACATATTACTTTAATCTAATTGCATTTGAAAAATGAGGATAAACGTAGTGGCTATGTCTAAGCCGAATTATGCAAATCCCAACACGCTGATTGGTCGACTTGGCTTTACCCTAACCTTAAAACATAACTCTGCCTATCTTAATGTACTACAGCATGACGTAAGATCGCTTAGATGCAGCCACTTGGTTTAATAAAACCGGTCCAGTAGTTTGCCACTAGTAGCATATATTTTGGTTGCAAACAAGTTTTTAATCTAGAATTTGAAAGCAGTACCTATACCTGCCTACACCTACAGTATGGTTATGACTGTTAAAACAATCTATAAAAGACTCAATTATTCCAATATTGTTATTCATCAAAATTATAAAACCATTAATATTAAATTTGTTTTTTGCAACATAAATTTTAAAACTGAAATCAAGTATAGTATTCATAATATCATTAAACAGAAACATTTACGCTATCTATAAATAAACTTTGTTGTTGAAAGTACCAAATGAAAAAAAGTATTATTTTACCCTGAGTTGTACTAGTATTCGTTCATTTTCCATCTGGAGCGCTGAAATTTGACCCTTCAGATCATGTTCTTTATTCTTGACATCATTGAATTGATGACTTTGATTTTTCCGAATGTTCTCAACGTAACGTTCCAAATCCTGATAGACAATTTGAGAAAATCAGTAAATGTCACTCTATACCTTATACATTACCTTGTGATACGATTATTAAAACAGTTTCCTATTTGAGCACTGTTAGTAATTGTTTATCTATTTGTTTATGTTGTTTACAGTGTTACGTAGCAACCTTGGCTTGATTTGTTATTATTTGTTTTATTTATGAATGCCCTGGTCCTTGTACCTACTGTATACCTTGGCAACAATATTGCCATGCTCATAATCTTTGTTCATCTGGTTCCTTTTACCTTCATATACCTTGGTCTAAAAGAAAGCTGGTGATAGGCCCTTTCGATGGCTTCACTAGGCTTTGGAATAGTCTTCCCCGCAAATTACGAAATAGTTCTTGTTAACTTTGTTTTCATGGCTTCTTAAGAAAAATGTTTGTTCAATAAGTAGATCTTGCTGAACTGTCAAATTTTCCTGTTTTTGTCTGGTGTTTGTTTTGGTAGTGTTTTGGCTGGTGTTAGTGTGTGATTTTTTTTATCGTTTTCTTTTGTACAGTATTTAATGTTTTATTTTTTGTCATACTGTTTTTCACAAGTTGTCTTTTTAAATGTTTTATGAAATATCGTGTATGCCAAAAAAATTTTTAAAAATCATATATTATACTGTAAATTAGAAATCAAATAAATAAGTGTGTGGATGGAGACCAAAATAAGTTGTACAAACTTTAAGTAATGGCCACCGGTTAAAATTAGAAAAATGAAATTAGATTTGGTGACGAACAAATAACTATATATGTGAATAATCACATATAAAAAAATTAAATATAAAAGAGCACAATGATGAAAGGTGTACACTTACTATTATTCTTTTTTCCTTATCACTGAGTTGTTCTGATTGTATAGATAACTTCTGCTGTAAAGCGTCCCTTTCTAGTAGATGTTTATCGCCTGCTAGCTTCTTCATTTTCTTCATTTCTTTTTGTAACCTACATAATTCATCATGCTGTTCTTGCAACTGTTTATCTTTACTCCTATCTTTTTCTTTATATTTCCTCACACGCTGGTGTAGAGAATCAAGTTCTGCACTATGATTTCTTAATAGCTCGGGGAGTTCACTCTCCTCACCTTCGAACTTATTCAACGCACGTTCCTGTTTTCTTTGGAGCTGTTTTAAAAGTCTAATCTCACGTACTGATTCCTCGTATTTTATTTTGATTTCCTCATTTTCACTTCTCAGACGATTGATCGTATGTCCTTTCGCTGACAGCATTCGTTTCGTTACTTCCGTTGCGTTACGAGGCGTCACGTTACCTTGTATACTGCTGGCACGTCCTTTGCTTTGACCTTTTTTGGTGGTTTTACGTTTAACTACGAAAAATAGACACAAATATATTATAATCATTTTTCTGAGTAAATGTTTTGAAAATAATGACAACACCTACCATAGTAACAATACAAACTACAACAAAACTGGCTGACAAGATTAAGAAAGATGTTTAACTAAAAAAGCAGAGACGAACATTCTTATAATATTTTTTCTGATTAAAATGTGTGAGAATAATGACAACAGTTACCATGGTAGCAATAAACTACACTACTGTATCAGCTGACAAGATTAAGAACATGATTTACAAACATTTTAGATGAAAATTATTTAAATTTGAAAGCTAAACACTAAATACAAATGACACTGGATTGAAATTATGAAATGGTGATAAAAGTTACTTAGAAGTGTTAATGATACTAGGTAAAATGGGGTTTTGTTTTAAATGATGGGGGCACAAATGGAATTTTTTTTAAAAGGAGGCTGAAAAGGGAGGTAAATAAAGGAGATTTAAAGGAAGCTAATATTACTATAAAAAGGTCAATTCCAAAAAAGCATGGATGTTACAAATTATAATATTAACAACAGCCAACCATATTTAGTTTAAGAAGTAAGCATACTTCAGGGATTAAAGCTCAAAACAAAGGTCAGACACATAGAGGCTTTATGCACTCTATAAATCCATACTTATTATTTATTATTTATTTTATTCAAAGATTTAAATACATAGCCTACTGATGGTGCCACAAATTAAGGATATTTTTGTAAGAACAACAGTTGAATAATATTTGTGTGATCTTTGATTCTATTTTAACATAAATCATTCGCCAAACCAAAATACAAATTACCACCACACTTAAAATACCGTCACAACTTTGCAAAATGGCCAAACTGATTGAATTTTATAAGTAACATGAAAATATCTTAAATGGTTTTCATGCATAAAAACATACAACGAAAAAAATCTGGTTATTTAGCAGTTGAATTAGAAACATTTACTGTAGGCCCTACTGTCAGAACAGGAACAAAATTACACCAAAAATACAAATATTAATGAAATACAAATGATTAATGAAATACAAAAAAATACTAAAATACAAATAATTAATCAATATTTAAAACACATATAATTACCATATTTAAACAATCAGTTTGTTGTAGTTCCACAAAGAAATGATGAACATTTCAAGAAAAAAAAAGAAAAAAAATATAGTTGATACAGTAAACTCTAAAACAAATTATAATTTCAATGGAAAAAAAGCAATTTAAATTAAATAAATCATAAATTTTAAGGAAAAGTAAAGTAAAGCAAGGAAATGAGATTGCCCCTAATTATATGCCAATTAAATTGAAAGAGAAAATGGTGAATCTAAACCCTGATAAAAGAATTTCCTATAAACCTGCATGATGTATGGATTGGATTAGAGAATAAAGGACTGAGTGTAACAGTAACTACTGCCTAAAAATACCTGCAACGAGACAAACAGTATATATTTAGCCATACAGTACCTGTATACGTTCTGCGTGTCTTTCCATAGCCACTGCTTGTAGCATTTGTGATTCTACTATCTCTGCTATAGTTACTACTTGTACGTTTATGAACTGTTGCCTTGCTTTTCCTTGATACATTTTTAGTGCGCCTAGCGGAAGATGGTCGTGAGTCTTGCGCGGAGTCTTCTGAATCAAAAGAATCAGAGTAAGAGTTCCGGTCACGTGGTGACACGGACCTTGGTGACCGACTTCCTGATCTTGAATCGGAATAGTAACTTCTTGATCCTTTACTTTTTGACATGTTAAGTGGTGAATGAATTGGTGAATTGATCAAAGTTTTCTCTCTCACTGGAGAGGCAACAGTTGTATATTCTCCTTTTAATACTGGTGAATCATGGGGCTCCTCATCAAAGAATGTATCCACCCCTCCATATTTAGTCATTCTCATCTAAAATTAGCTTATTTTGTTTCTGAAGGGAAAAAAACATAAGATTTGAAAGCAATTACATGACACTGACATAACAACATAAAACAAATATTTTTACAAAGGCCTAGAGTGTGAGTTTACAAAGAATACTCTATTTAAAAACCAGTGTGAGTGAATTCTGTATGAATGAGTAGCAATTATTTGTTGTTTGCAAGTTTTGCATGACAAACTTTCAAATGTTATTACCCTCCAATCCAAAGGGAGGTGAAGGGTATTGCAATAGCGCATCTGTGTGTGTGTCTATGGTGTGTGTGTGTGTGTGTGTGTGTCGGGGCACATAACTCGAAAACTACTGGACCGATTTACTTCAAATTTTTACACATTGACAATATTACATGTATCTCAGTCCTCGAATTTGGTGCTGATTATTTGGCTTGGCCAAGCCAACTCGAGCGGATCAACTGAGGACCAACTCAAGTGTATTGACCATGTGCCAAATTCTGGCTGGCTGATTAGAAGCAGTCCCGATGGCTTGTAAACTCACTTGATTGATGCCAAGGACAATGATACGATGCTAGGCCTTGTTTGGTGGATGGAATGGATTGACCGTGCCGTGGGCCATTATTTTTTCACTATAAACATGGCAAAACTTGGAAAGGGTTTGTAATCTCAGATTATCTTGTTTAATGTTGTTTATAATTTAATGTTGTTGAGAAATAATTCATTTTGTTTAAAATCCATACAAAGAATACCATATATATCGGCATCAATCACAATAATTTTTAGTTCTAAATATAATAAAGTGCATTCGCGTAACCACGACAACCTAATCTAGCACACAAATAAAAAATTAATACAGAACCTAAGCTTAGCCTAGCCTACGTTGTTACGAAGGTTTGGATTTCGACGGCTCAAGCACGTTTGATTACCTCATCTGTATGTGGGCCTACCTCCACGGTAGAGATGGCTCCTAAAACAGACTTCACACTCACACATGTCACAGTCAGCCAGGCCAGGCCTAGCTAGAGGAAGATGCATTAAAACAAATTCTTTAGCATAAAGTAAGTTAAAATTGAAGCAATAATAATATTTAAAACAAACCTTATGTTACTGAGGAACAGTTTTGCTAAATACATTGCTCTGATAAAGTCATAAATCACTGCAATTTATTAGAAAATTAAAGCACCGCATCACGATCCCCGAAACTCCATTGTTTACTTGCTATGGTGATCTTGTTTATGGTGACCTTGTTTATGGTGACCTTCATGATTTTGGATGAGATAGGTGACGTCATTTATAGAGGGCGTAAACTCTTCTCTAGCTAGTTTTTCATCGACGAGACGGGACCCGTTCTATTCCGAGTTTCCGAGTCATCTTACAATATATCTTGGAAACATGGAATAAAGCTCTTATTAAGTCTGTTCAAACCTGATGTCAAATCAAAAGTATTGTTGTATTGAAATGTTTATTATTTTTATGTTTATTTTTATTATTGTTGTAGTTTAATGGAATTTTTCGACTCTTATTAACTGTTTTCATTTTTTTCTCGTCTTGTTAAGGCTCGTTCCGCAACTGTCAACATTTTCACAAACGTACAACCATACTGTTCTCTGTTACCCCTCCCTTGATATTAATATTGCAAAACAACTAACTACTGTAAATTACAGTAAATTATACCATGATAAATTATAAAAATTTAAATTAAATTAAAAATGAATTTTAAAAAAATTGACAAAAATTATTGGATCAAGAAGACGTAGCAATATTCAGTATTATGCCTTTGAATTCTTTTATTATATGACATTACTTATTTGACTTACTGGGCTTCACATGATTGATTATCTAAACATACCTACACACAGCCTCGCGAAGGGCCGCCGAATGCGGTCTTTTTGCGAGTATAAAAGCAATAAGCTTATAGAATACGCGAATGTTTTTTCACGTAGGATAGTTTGTTAAAATCTCATTTACTTTACTGCCAGTCTGAAAATACAACTATCCTACGTTTAAAATAATCGCTACACGCGTACATTACCGTATTGGTTTTGATAAAACGCCAGTATCCATCACAGAACCGGAGTAAAAATCACTGCATGTTTAGAGATGTTAAAAAAGAGCGTTAAGTAACGATATCTAAAACCCAAATTCATCACAAAAATTAATTTTACACTCTGCATCAGCACATTCACCCAACTAGACACTTGAATGAACAAAACAGCACAACACCAAACTGTGTAATTGTCATTTATTACTAAAATGACAAGCAGACTCGGATTCTGTTTTTGTTGGGAAGGAAAAATATACTCATTGACGACACCACTTTCTTCAGTTCAGTTGCTCATGTTCTTAATTTTCCAAAAACTCAATGCTCAGTTTACAGGTTTCCGATGTCCATCCTTCACTCACAGTTGTCATCCTTTTTCTTATTTTAACCCAATTGACTTCTTTGATGTTCCAACAATGCTTAGTTCTTTAGAAAATCTATTTGCAAGTTATTGCATCCATCTTTCACCTTATGACATCATATTATTATTCTCTCGATACGCTACGCTGTCGTCATATTATTTTGGTTTGGGTCTTTTTCTTCCGTATATACAATTTATCCACGTTTATAAATCTCTTTGCATAATCAATATGTCTGCATAGTTAGATAAAACCATTTCCACACCTGACATCAACTTGTTATATTTTAGTTATCTTGTGTTATTATCATTGGCAGTGTTTAAACTGATACCCACAATTGTGATAACTTTATATCCAAAAATAATGACGATGGCGTATGTTCCATTGTTTTTTTGTTAATAATAATTAATATTCACATATTAATTGATTATCCGAACAAAAATATTAATGATTTCTGATTGCTTCTTTTGTTTTAACAATTAACGTTAAGTTTATAGATGGCTTGTAAGTTCCTCTCTCAGAAGCTTCTACTTCATGTTATCATTCTGTCATATTCCAAGTATTTTGTCTTTTAAAAAAATAGTTCTCACAATAAAATTGTGGTATATAAGTTTCTCTCTATCCACTTCTGCGTCATGCCATTCTTTCATATCCCATGACGTCTTTAAATTTTTGTTTTTTGTTTTTTGTTTTTATTTCAAAATAAATATAACCCATCCATTGTTATAAAATATTTATCGCTTTGTGTCTATATAAATTTCTCGATTACTATTTTGGTCTGATGATACACAATTGTGGAAGTTATCGGTGATAATTAAGTTCATGTCCCTTTAAATGTTAGATGATTCTAGCTTCCCACTATTTGGCTGTTAATGCCAGACTAAAATGTTAAGTCCAGGTACGATGTGATATCCTGAACACATTCAATGTCTTCAAGTACTTCATTGAGCGATGGTCTTGTGTTTGGATCATAAGCACGGCATTTGTCTGCAATTTTACCCAACGCAACAAGTTTACTAAAGTTTGCGATGGATTTGATGACTGTGCCCAGAGCGAAGATGTCCGTCTCAACTGACGGTAAAGCACCAGCCAAGAGCTCGGGAGCAATCTCTGGATTATTCTGCATGCATCGTTGCATTTCGAAATCACTGAGGTAGTTAAGGTTGCGGCTAATTGGGGCGTCTATGGCACAGACCAGTCCAAAATCTACGATTTTTGCTTGTAACACACCAGAGTATGTGTGACACAACATTATGTTTCTACCAGCAATGTCATTGTGCAAGAGACCGTAAGTATGGAGCAGCTTCAGTCCGCGTGTAATTTCTTCTACAATATCAACAAACTGAATAGGAGAAAGAGCGATGACATTACTGGCGTAATTTTTACACAGCTTTTCTACGGACACTGTTTCCAAGCCTTGGAAGATGCTGACAAACTCCATCACTATGCTAAAGCCTTTCGGTTGAACAAAATCCTCAAATACTCCATAGATATCAGGATAATAGTGGAATGATTGCAACATTGACATAACCCGTGCTTCTGTAAGAATCTTATCTCGCTCCCATTCGTTGTTTATATGACGAAATGGGATGTGTTTGACAGCGACCAGTGCTCTAGGATCATCCCGACGACAAGCAAGAACCACAGATCCGAATGCTCCTCTGCCGAGGATTATAGGATCTTTGGTGGCTGCGTCTAAAACTGGCTCGAGGTCGTAAGGTTGGAGGATGTTCATATCAAATGGCAATATCTGATTCAACCTTCCTAGGGCTCTTAGGATGGAAACTGAATTACTTTCTTTGCATTCCCTTTGGTTGTCAACCTGTGGTTTCCTTGAGTTAGGTTCTCCAAGCTGTGAAGCGTTTTCAATCGGTAAGTTGTTAGCAGCAGCTATTTTATCAACATTTCTTTCTTCCTTACTGACTTCCATTCCAGCCTCATCCTGTCCATTGTTATTAGCAGCTGCTTTATCAACACTTCTTTCCTTCATACCGGCTTCCAATTCGGTCTTAACTTCTCCAATGTTTGGAACAGAGGAATCTCCGGCTCCATTAGCGGCAGGAGCGACTTTATTTTTGGAGAATAAGAAAGGTAAAAATCGTCCAAAGACACGGCGAACTGTGCTAACTTTGACTGGGCCTGGTACTTGCGTTGATTGATCAACATATGATTTCACGTTAATCCTACAAAGACAATGATCATGACATCATTTAATATCTAGTTCAGCAACATAAGCTTTGCAGAGAGTATTATATATATTTAAATATATTTATAATAATAAATATATATAATTCCTTGTGATAAACCAATTATTACTAATTGTTTTTGTTGTTGTTTCACCTGGGTATTATATTGCTATTTGAAACCAGATGAAACTATTTACCCATATTTATAATGATAATAGTTATTGGTGTTGTTATTAACATTTTTATTTATTTACCCGAAATTCTATAGCAACGAAAGTTGCCAATTACAGAAAAAACAGAAATAAACTACATAGATATATAAGATATAAGCAGGTACATAAATAGAGTAACAGCCAAAATAAGAGTTTCATCGGACTGACTTAATGAATTATAAATATTAGGTAATCGAGTTTGAAACAGTAATCATCCTTAATATTATCACTAACATTACCGATCATTATTAGTAATGTAATAATAATAATTATTATTTAAATTATTTATCATAATATTGGCCTATATACGTAAAGATCTATGCTCAAAATGACTGTTTGAAAATACACATTGGCATTTTGTATTATTTTACGCTTATGCCATTTATATTTCTGTTTGTTCATTGCTTATGCATGATTTTATTAAACATGATACAATAATTGTAATAATAATAATAATAATAATAATAAAATAATAATAATAATAATGATAATAATGATAATAATAATAATAATAATAATAATAATAATAATAATAATAATAATAATAATAATAATAATAATAATAATAATAATAATAATATAGTTTGCTATTTAGAACATCAACACAAATAAATGAATTATTAACTGATGGCGTTGCTCGTGCTTACCTGTTACCTTTAACATGATGATTTCTTCTTCCGAAAGTAAGATTGCGCATCTCCAGTTTGCGAAACCAAGAACGGCGAGGCATGTCTGGACGACAACAAAACATATAAACACAAATGAGTTAATGGAAGGAAGTGTGGTATATTACACACACACAAACACACACACACACACACACCCACACCCACACACACGTAATTAAACAACAGGTAAACAAAGAAATACCAAGTTTTGTTTCTCTTTTAGTGTCAAATATTCTGTCAAAGAATGGCTAATAATAATAATAATAATAATGATAATAATAATAATAAATAATTAATAATAATTAATAATAATTAATAATAATAATAATAATAATAATAATAATAATAATAATAATAATAATAATAATAATAATAATAGATAAAGATTGTAGCCATGCATGGAATAAAGCATTTCTTATACCTGAAATTATCATTTACTTTAAATTCATCACGTTCTCTAAAATTACATTTACTAACGAATAATGCGGTACTGCGTATAACTTCTGTATTGTATTGTATTGTATTGTAGTTATCATGGTCATTTTTGACGAAAAAAATACTAGCTTTCGTATTGGTCGCAAGAGGCACGTGATGATATTGCCATAACAAACTATGCACGCGCACCAATGAATGCGCGCTCTGAAGTAACGTATTACGCGTAGTTTATACGCGCTTTCTATCTTGATAATTTTCAAATGACGTAAATGATTTTTTTCAGTTGAACACACCTATTAGTCCACCGGAAATTCGGATTTGACTGGACAAAATTGCAACAAAACGTTTTATGATCTAAATATAAACTTAATTATATGTAAAACAACATACTAAAAGTTTACCAAAATAGGACGTACATAAAAGTGTTTTTTATAACCAAAAGTTCAGCACTATTTGAAAGTAGACTTTTACACGGTACGTACTGCGGTTTTCAAACTTTTCTTGATTATGATTTGTCAACATTTAGGTCAACGTAGGTCATATCTGTTTGTTGCCGGAAGAGTGAGACCCGCGTGCGAGCTTCGCGATCGCGAGGTTTGGTGTGCGAATCACAGATATATTTCTTCCGGTTTACAGGAATTACAGAGCTATAAACATTGGAAATTAATTGGAATCATACCAGAGTTAGTTCATGTATGACCCTGAAAAAATTTTGTTGTAAAGTCTAGGCCTGAGGCCTTGTAATAACATCTCATTTTTTAGGCCCTAGCTTAGGCATTGCTTTCTTGCTTCCCGGTTCAGTCTAGTAGTCGCGCACACCTTGAAGTGTGTCACTTTCCCCGCATCGCAACGTTTTCTCGGCGGCCAAAGGACGCATGAACGTATTATAGAAAATCTTAGTAACGTAGGCCTGGGGCTATTTTCAATGTAATCTCATCAGTATCTAAGTGTAGAATGGAACCAGAAATGCATCGACCTACTGATGTAGAACTACTACTTTATTTATTGTCGAGTACCGTTTTTTTTTGTACAGTATCGCAAAAACTAGAGCATGATCTCTTATTAACGATTTTCGGCAAACATAGAGATCTAATTAATACTGTACATGTGATGTAAAATTAATCATCATTGATCGTATGTTTCTTTGTTGTTTATGTACTTTTGTTGCCATGAGAAAAACAAATTTCATATTTTAATTTGACAATAAAGCTATCTTGTATCTAATATGAATCGCTGCGATAGAAATATAACAACATAATTGTCTTCGATTTCCTACTTTACCTACTTCATGAGCCGAAAACCAATTTATCTTTACACACTTTTTATCATACTTAATAGAGGCACGCACTCGAGTCGTGTATTACAGTTAATTCAGATGTTTGTGGACAGAAAACACCGGTATCTTGTTATAAAATAAGATGTTATCTGCCTGTAAAGTGGTCTTTCGTTAAAATCTGGTCATTTATGCAGTTCAATTCTACAATTTCCAGGAATATTCTTGACTTCCTTAGGAACGTGATGGGGACCACCCCCTTAAAATAGTTGGGGTACGTGTCGCCTGTCACCCCCGTCCATGCTATTCACCAGAAGACAAGGCATTATACAGGCATTATACAGTAATTCGGCACCAAATCCCTGTCTCTTATACACATCTAGATGTGTATAAGAGACAGATCGCGAGGTTTGGTGTGCGAATCACAGATATATTTATTCCGGTTTACAGGAATTACAGAGCTATAAATATTGGAAATTAATTAATTA
>NW_022755918.1:323219-331188 GCF_011630105.1 Anneissia japonica
TATTGTATTGTATTGTATTGTATTGTAGTTATCATGGTCATTTTTGACGAAAAAAATACTAGCTTTCGTATTGGTCGCAAGAGGCACGTGATGATATTGCCATAACAAACTATGCACGCGCACCAATGAATGCGCGCTCTGAAGTAACGTATTACGCGTAGTTTATACGCGCTTTCTATCTTGATAATTTTCAAATGACGTAAATGATTTTTTTCAGTTGAACACACCTATTTAATTTTGTAATTTTTGAACCTTAATTAAATTTACTTACAATGCATTCATAATGTTTAATTATTGGTGTACTTACATAGGCCTATATCCGAAATCGCTAAATCATTTTGCTAATATTGTTCTGCATGGTAATTTATGTTTAAATTTGATTTTAATGCAATCCTTTTAGTTTTCTGCTACCCACTTTGTATGTGTTCTTTATACACCCTAAATAAAATAAAATAAATGTCGAAGGCGCTACTTATAATACACAAAAATATATTAGTAGATAGAACCCCAATCAGGTTTGCAATTTGAATAGCCATGCAGGAAATCATGGGGGTAGTAATTTTGTCTAACTTCACTTTTTAATAATACTGCCACCTAAATTTAATTTTAAAAAAGAATGAGTGTATTTTAATTAGGAAGAAAACGAATATTAAGGCCATACACAAAAATGTATTAGTAGATAGAAACTCGCCACCTAGCAAAGCTCCCATTGCAATCTCTCCGCCTAAAAACTTCCCCCTTGACACACTCGTGCTCGACTGTACAAATTCGCCCCCCCCCCCCCCAACAAACTTTCCTATACAAGCCTCATCAGATTTGCAATTTGAGTAGCTATGCTATAAATTATGGGGTGCGGGAATCATTTTGTCGAATTATTTTTTAATATCCTGCCATCTAAATTTAATTTAAAAAAAGAATTAGTATATTTTAATTAGGAAGAAAACAAATGTTAAAAGAAAAAAGAATTGGAAGGACAGTACAAAAAAAATTAAAGAAAGAAAGGTTAAAAACTTAACCTAACAAAAAAGGAAAGGAAAAGAAAAAGATTGCAAAGTATATTTCTTAGGAAAGGATAACAACATGTTTCTTTTTAATTTTCATATGGAAGAAATGTTATTGTACTAAGAAATCGAGCACTGTTTCTACCATAATTTTATTATTTATTTATATTATATACAGTGCTACGCAGCAACATGAATTCTAGTGTAATTAGTATAGTATAGGTATCTTTACTCTATTACAAGTATATGTGATTATGGAGCGGTCACCCCTCTTTTGTTTTTAGTTCGGCTTGGTGCCGGTGGACTGTTGAGGGAGAGTTTAATGATAGTTTTAAAAAGTTGTGAATTAACAATCAATAAACTGAAACTTAAAATTAGAAATTGAAATCAAAGTAAAAAAATATATTTACCTGCAGTTATTTATAGTAAAAAGTTCATATAAATAATTCCAATAATATCGATAAATTTTCAGAGACAAATTAATAAGCTGTTCAGTTTGCGATCAAGATGTGAAGTATGGTAAAGTGCGCGACCGCAGTTACCATGGTGTAATTCATGACGAAAAAGACTATTACAGAGGCACGTGATGATATAGCCATAACAACCTCGGCACGCACCAATGATTACCGTACTCGCGCGAATAAGCGCCTCGTTTGAATAAGCGCCCCTCTCGAATAACCGCCCCTCATAAGATTTTCTTTTTAGCAAGTCAATAATCCAATCAATCCTGGGACTGTGGTTGTTGGCATGATTTGAGCTGTAGAGTGGAAACACATTCTTCTTAGGTCAATATCAAAATGTAGATATTTCTCTTGGACAGATGAGAGCTCCGATCCCTGGACAGACAGTATATTTCCAACTTTACTCTTTTTACATATTTGTCTATGCCTAGTCCTACTCCTCTTTCTCTTTTTCCGACCTTTAGCACATTCTCATCTAGTTTTCAAGAAAAAATACAATGATCCTGCCATCCTGCTAATCTCAATCGGCCGATGGCCAACAAGCTAACCACTAGCATCTGACGCATTCTTGTAATGAGCCATTTTCTCTGGACGATTATCTTTTCTAACCACCATTCGTGATGTCCTTATATAATCTTTTTTCATTCAAAAAGTGACTCTTGAAATTTTCCATAAGAACCCCTCGATTTTCATCTATTTCCATAAGCATAATAATTTCCCCTCTGTTTTCATAAGCGCCCCGTTTAAAAAAGCGCCCCGTTTGAATAAGCGCCCCTCGGAAAGTGCAAAAAAATATTTTAAGCGCCCGGGCGCTTATTCGCGCGAGTACGGTACGTGCTCTCGAAGTATAGTGTAAAAAACGCCGTAAAACCTTGAATTGAAGTCCAATGGGCTTAATCTCCAGAATAAGCCCATTTCGGATTGAAGTCCCCTCTTTAGTTTGCAAAAGTAGCCTCGAAAAGAAACCCATCTCGAAAAGAAGCCCATGGGTTTCTTTTTAAGATAGCATGGGCTTCTTTTCGAGATCGTACAGTACATCACTGTACATTAACTTTAAAGAAACCAAAATTCGTAGTTTTGATAATTATTTAATACCGGTTAATACACTCCATGATACAGATTGGTGTTACAGCGGTCCTATTTTTTGTTTTATAGTAGTAAAACCAAAATTTACAGCATTCATTTTGAAAAGAAGCCCTTCTAGTTACTTTGCAAAATTATCCTCGAAAAATATCACATCTTGAAAAGGAGCCCATCCAAAGTTTTCGCGAAAACAAAGAAGCCCAGGGTTTCAATTCGAGGTTTTACGGTAGTTTATATTTGTATCAAAAATGTATTTAGTCATTATTTTTATATTGATTGTAATGCGAATGAATATAAAAAATCCGTGAGGGATACAATTTTATCAAGTATAGTATTTGTTTATTTACCACCAAATATCTGGTCAATAAACTGAAGAATAAATAATTTAAGTGATTTGTTTTCGTTCTGTGACTTATTAAAAGTACTGTTTGCAATGGCCGGCGGAACCGCGGGGTGGGGGGAAACTTTTGGCAGAAAATATGTCCCTGTTGATTTTGTATGATCGGCTCAATCACAATTCATATTCCCATTCATCTTACTATTGGTTCCCTCACTTCGAAAAACGTTTAGCCGGTTTAGTTTTTTTTTCATCCGATTTTGAAACTTTCAACCAACCCTTCGATTGGAGTTTTTGTCCACCCATTTCGGCGGTTTTGCATATTCCACGCGAAAACTCCAAAATCGGAGTTTCAAAACTTTTAATTCAACAAATTCTCTTTATATATATATATATAGAGAGAGAGAGAGAGAGAGAGAGAGAGAAAGAGAGAGAGCAAAACCTAATCAATCATTTTCAAAAGAAGCCCCTCTTTTCTTTACAAAAGTATTTTCGAAAGTAAGCCATCTAAAGGTGGCAAAAAAAGAAGCCCAGGCCTTCTATTCGAGGTTTTACGGTACTGTATATCATTTTGTCACAGAAGATGTTACAGTGCGGACAGAAGGTGGTAGTGTGGGGGTCATCTTAAACACTCGACATATAAAAATCTTCCAAAATCTTCTCAAACTAGGAGGTCGTCTTATACCTGTATCGCATACTAGGCGAGAATATACGGTATGCTCCTGAATCTACTGATATAATTCGAAGAAACAGAAGAAAAAAAAAACACACAGAGCAGGAAGGTCTTTATATCTTCAGCTTTTATTCACATTACAAACAATGCATAAATTATATATACAGGTAACTAACTACTGTCAACATACCTAGTACAGTAGTTAGTGGATACATTTGCGTCACATACGATGCAATCACAAGTTTAAGTCAGACCGGAATGCGCGTGTATACCTTGTCGGCTTGTTATTCTCGTTTGTACAATGTGTCTATAGTTTCAATTCATTTTAATACTGTACTTCAAATATAAAGGTCCACCATTAGTCATATCGGATTTTAATGTGCGGCCCAAACACACTGCCTCGACACAACTCTGTGGTGAATGCAACACTGACAGAGGCACGTAACAAATCGTTTTTATGACAATTCGCTTTTAGTCTGTTATCAACAATCAACATACGGTGCTATGTTGTCAAGTGCTCAAAGAGGGAAAACAGAATGTTTTGTCAGCCGATCGTCGTTCGTCACAATAAGTGACCAGTTATTTGTAGATTTAAATGATCAAGACTATCTTTGGATGGAATTCATACCCACCTCTCACAAAAGAAACTCAGTGGCGTATCTAGTGGGTGCACATGGGCTCCCAAAAAAAAGCTTGTGCACCCCATTCCCCTCCCAACTGGAAATTTTTTAAGCAAAAAAATTATGCTACAGTAGTTAAAAATCACCTAATACCACCTTAATTTGCCACGTAGTGCCACCTCACATTATCATCGAGCTCCCAACTTCACCTTTGCATCCCCAATTTCAGTAACTCTAGATACGCCACTGATAAAACTATCTTGGGCTAGTCGGCCTATTAGTTCTTTGCCTACGGTACCAGACAATGGTGTACACAATTAAGTAGTGAATGTTCACGCAATTAGGAAAGTAGCAAGACCCTTCTTCCCATTGGCCGTTTGCTGATATGCCATTCTGTATCACCCTTTCTAAACTTCTCATTAAAGGATGAAACAAAACCTTTCTGAAGGTCGAAACCTGCCTTGGTCATTAAAAAATGTAACTAAAAAGTATAGCACGAGAATTTCAAGGTGTCGGGGAGTACACATGCAAAAACCGGTTTGACAAAAACCTATTTCATTGTTTGTTTACTGTATGTAAATATATACAAAGCCATAATAGCCTACATCTACTACAGCTATTCCATGTAAACGATTTCTGTAATTATATTATGTTCATCATTGACTATTAACCATACTTTCTCTCATGCCAAGATTCTCCTTAAAAAAAACACACAAATAAAACCTTCATTAAGTGAATGAAGAATAGTTTCTGAAACATTTTGCTTTATGTGACAATTGTTGATACAAGGACTTCAATTTTGACATCCATGGGTGAAGAACTTTATTCATGTGATCTGTCCCTATCCAGGAGCATAGATTACTAACTTCAATAACATTAAATGTCGCCCTCTTACAACAGGAGGCAAAATACGTAAATGTAATGTAAAACATCTAGAAATGTATGCTATATAAAAATGATACCATCATCTTATCATAGTTATTACTTTACTTACTATCATATTTTAATTTATTAATATTAACAATAACCTTATCATTTATTTCATATCTGTGTTTGAGTCCAGAACTGGATGCAGATGTTCCTGATTTCAAGTTGGTCTGGACTTTCTGAACATCCACCATGTTGACTGACTGGAGAGGCTGTCTAGCAGACATCCTTGCCTGTTTCATTGGAGGTTGAGACAACGGAAAAACGGCAGCTGACACCGAGGGCGCTGTTTCTATTACTGTCAAGGAAGCAGGATGACTACCAGAAATCTTCAAAAGAATAATCAAACATTGGGTGGACATTAAATAATAAATTATTACAAAAGCAATCAAGATAAAGTAAATTTTTCAAAATTCGATGAACTTACTGCTTGTTCTAACTCTGCAGGTGTGTCAGAAATGCCACTTTTTTTTGTAAGCTGTTCGATCAAACCCTGTTCAAAAAGAAAAGGTAAATTGAATCTTTACAAAGGGTAGTCTTATGTCTAATGCTATTACCTTAGTGACTAGGAAAACTGGCAGACATCTTGAAAATAAATAGTGTATCTAAAATTTGAATACAATGCATTTTATTTTACTGATTATTACATGAACAACACTGGAAGCAACTATAAGCATGTGCCAGCAACATTTAAGCCATTAAAGCATGTAGATCCTTTGACCAGGGGAAACACAGCACTTTCATACCTACCAAGTCTCCTGCATTTGGCGGGAGACTCCCGCTTTTCGCCCTAACCTCCAGCTCTCCCGCCACTAGCCTAAAATCTCCAGCTTTTCTAATAATCTCAAGATTTTTTATAAAAACCCACAATTTAATACAAAAATATCCAAAACGTGACAATTCTGTAGTTTTATAAGGCATATAAAATCTCTGAAAGTTCTATCGCTTCGCGAAAATACATGCCGTTCCAATAGTAAACAATGTATTCGTGTAAAATTAACACTGGTGGCGCTGTACACATTACGTCATTTCTATTTTAAAGAAAGCTAAGGGTGCAACTTGGGCATACAACCAGTTACATTCATCAAAAGAGAGCAAATGATGCTTCAGCCTCTCTTTTACACAGATCTCCTCTTCTGTTTAACTTGTTTTACCAAAAGAATTGTTTGTCAAATGTAAAACGTATATTTGAGTATTTTGAAAATTTTGTTGAAAAAAATAAATAAAGTTAAGAGTTTTGACACTGAAATAAAGCTATAGAATTTTATTTTTCAAAAAATGTTAGTATATATTACCCCATTTTTAAGATTTAATTTGAGCACTAGAGATCTGCTCAGAGTGCACCAGAGAGCATCTAGGCCTAAAAATTTCCGGGGCCCTAGGCGGGCCCTCAAACCACGCCTAAATTGTTTCATTCCTGTGCAAATCTCCATCCACAGCCAAACTCAAACTTGGCATGTATGCACTTTGTAACCTGAAGGCACTTTGTAAATACCAAATAACAAATGAAACTAAATAACAATTAACAATAAGTCTCTATGCAGGCCTTGTGCTAGTGATCGCTACCCACAGTCTTGTCCTTGAAGTCTATTCTGATTCTACCCATATTTCAATAAAATTGAGGTCCAATGTTTCATTAGCAAACTCTCAAAATAACATCATCTTAAAAAATAACACTGGATACCAATTGGTCAAATTCTACCAAGGTTCACAGCAAGTGATTGAAGGGACTATTACATAAAGTGTTTTAAGCTTGGCAGGCCATTGCTCAAGTCTTCCACTGTTTAGTTGTGCCGGACACTCACTGCGACATGCGACGGTTGTACGACAGTCGCACGATGAATCTAACTCCACTCCCTGTGAGCGCAAGACGATGCAACGCCGTCTGCTAATTGTTGGTGGTCGTCTGAACGAATCATCATAAAAAAATTATCGTCGTCGTGTTGCATTCAGTCAGGTGTAGTGAGTGCCTGGCTTTAGTTTCACTTTGAGTGTGGTCACAAGCAATGTTACTGGGTAACACAGCATTAACCACAAATGTGAACACAGACCAGGACAACATAATAAAGACATACCTTTGCCTTTGATATTGCACTCAAACTTTTTGGCGAATGCACCCGGACTGATGAAAGCTGACTAATCAGAGCCTGCAGTTGACTTGCGCTAAAGTCACACGTACCAGAGTTCGTTGAACTTGCCAATTTATCTATATAAAAAAGTTCATATATATTTACGTATATTTTGTATCTTATAAGCATTTACAGGTTTCAAATTTATATTTGAAAGTGCATTATTGTTATTATCATAACTCATTGTTTAGAATCCAGAATCTTGTTAGGCGTGTTTGTTTTGTGAGGAAACACTGTTTTTTAATCATTACATCTTGATTATTATATTATTACAATACATGTTAGTTGACGTTACACATAAAGTTATGTACATATACCATACATAGTTCTTAAACCCACAAGGAGCACAAGTAGAGTTAAGTGATCAGCTGACCAGGATATAATCTGGAGGCTGCTACAATCACCATCATCATCTTTACGTTGTTATAATCACGTATAATCATTATGTGAAATTGTACTTGGTTCCTGCAACAGCTTACCTTGCGTCTTGTTCCTTAGGAACGGGTGCTTCAGAAGTGTCTCAATGGACGGACGTTTTTTGGGGTTACGAATCAGACATTTCTAATACAAACAAATATGTAAATTTAATTAAGACAGCCTGTCACATGACGCAGATTGTGTTCAACAACTAGAACACCTACATCACTCAATCCCCTACATTACGTTCAACCGCAGGATAGGGAGAGACTGTCTCTTATACACATCTAGATGTGTATAAGAGCCAGATATTATACTGAG
>NW_022755918.1:331744-338359 GCF_011630105.1 Anneissia japonica
CCCCCAAATTGTACCTTGCTCTCCCTCCCAGATTTCAGAAGCTGGCACCACCACTGCTCATACCCCTTACTCTGTGTGTTCTTTAAGATGAAGTAAATATATTAATACACATCTTGTTCAAGATAATTTTGTAAATGATATAAAATGTAATGTATTTCTTATTTAGTTCATGTAAATATATTTTTTAAACTATTTTTGGCTTTGTTTATTACTGTAGACTACTGTTTGTTTTCTTATCTTAATTATTTATTCAAAATACCAATGTCTTAGAGATGTCACAAAATGTCTATATCAATATTTCTTCTGTATTTATAATTCAAACTAAGTTCACTCTCCAATTCGAGACCACCTTTGGGACCTGAACATTTTTGGTGGTCTCGGGGCTGGTCTCCAATTAGAGGGCTAGCTTTGTGTTTTAAGGTTGAAGATTGTCATTTGGGTCTTTGGAAAAGTAGTCTCGAATAGAGGGGTCTCGGAGTCTCGAATTGGAGGGTGCACTCTACTGTACTTACAAGCTGCGAGAGGTCACATGATAGAGAATTACAGTATGTGGAAGCCCATGTGTGTGATTGGTAGAATATGAATTGAAAATCAGTAATATACTTTCTCTACCCTTTACAATTATGATTTTTATTTAGCACAATATTTTTGCTGTATTATCTATGTACTAATTTCTGTGTACTAATTGTTTGTGCTTGCTTACTATTGTAAAACTGAACATACCACAGAATTTTATCATAAACTAATTGAATAAACTTTCTTTGAAAGAAATAGGATGACATTATGGCAACGGTGTTAAATAATTAGTGTTTCATAAAATATTCACAAACATATAAAACATCAAGATTGACAATCAGGGGTCCCAAGTTGAAAGAACACATCTAATTTTATTTTACTGTGCATGGTGATAACCATGGATTGGATTGGATTTATTCGATGAAAACACCAAGGACAGCCCACGAAAATCTAGAAGACTTATTTCCAGTGGGGTCCCTCTGGTGGTGATTGGGCAGTACACCAGAAGATAATCCCCAACTCTTTTCCAAAGATTGTACTGCATTCTTTAAAGTGCACATGGGCCATAAATGCACACAGGACCAACGGCTTGAATGTCTCATCCGAATTGTAATTTTTATTTCAGCCCTCCAGCAGAAACACAAGGAGAGGCAGCGATAGGAATTGAACTACATACCTCCATGGTTCAGCGCACACACAGTGGCTACCACCAGATTAGGCGACTGAGCAGCACTGTCCTGCACTCTACTGTAGACAATTGATAATACAGTAGTCAAAACATGCAAGTATCGTGATTTTGCTGGAGATTTTTCTTGCTTGCGGGAGTGCAGGATTTCTGTTGACTTGGGACCCCTGGACAATAATGCTAATTCGTGTTCAAAATGTTGTACAGTAATTAGCTATTGGGCCTGAAGCCTTTAGTCTGTTGGAAAAATATAAAAAACGAAAAGCAAAGAGCGCACCGATCTTCATGGAATAAGTGCTATATAAGTTGCTATAATGTATGCATAAATATGAAGTTAGCCCAAGGTAATGACGAATGTAAACGAAGCATATGCATCCATTACACACTTCTGGATATGAGCATGCCAATTGATCTAGTAGAGGATTAGCCAATAAAAAAAGTTAAAAGGCTTAGCTCCATAGGCAGGGGTGGGGTGTCGGCCTCCGGAAATGGACAGCATGGCCCCATATTAAAACCACTAGGCTTAAAGCTGGGCACTCACTGCAGCATATGGTCATCGGCTGACAAGATTTTATGGAGAGCACAAAGCGGATCCTTTTTTGAATGACACACTAGGGAGCAGAGTTGAGCTTGTCGTACGACAGTCGTGACCAGCGTACAACGCAGTGAGTTTCCAGCTTAAGTCATTGCTATATTTATTTGGGTGCCTCTCCAAAAGCTGGCTTGACAGCTCACTGGCTAAGTCTTTATTATCCAGAGTAACTCGGGGACTGGACTGTCACTGTCAAGAATAGTCATCAGGTAGACCACAAAGTATTATTTTTTGATGATGGGTCTAAAAGAGTGCGTACCTTGTAGGTCTGTCTTAGCTGAGAATGCATTTCCATTGCTTTTTTTAATATTCTGCAATTTGGGAATATTAGCGAAGACTTGTTTGTGTGGATTCACATAAAAACAAGAAACAAGACATAAATGCTGTTATTTTAAACTTTAATTACACAGTATATATATATATTTCTTAAAACTTATAGACAAAACATATATCCCACATAAGGAATTGATATTTAATTTTTTAAGAGGTGGCAGATTTATCAATCAACATCCTCAAAATTACCTCATTTCAGTCTCAATCACAGTGACGCTGAGGTACTGTTGGTGTATCCTCTAATAGGCACCTTTGGAACCACATTTTGAGTGGCTAAAAATGAAGCCCAGTCTGAAGAAGTTTGAAAACCGGGGATAAAGTCTGCTGCCTAATTAAATTTCTTTCATTTGTGCATTCCTTCTAAATTTATGTGTATGTTGTAAAAGACAGATAGGCCAGGTGATGCATATCATATAACTCTGCCGATGAAGACTGTGAGGAAAGACTGCATGAAAAGAGGTCGCCTACTATCAAACACATGTACTGTCCCCACTCTGCATTATGTTACACTTTATTCCTTCTTTAAAGTAAGTTGCTTCTTCCTGTGAACTACCTTGCGTCTTCCAAAAGCTTATCAAATAGACCTTATCAACAGCGAATTCCCTCAACATCTCCAGTTCAATTGGATGCATATCACCAGCAATAACCAGTGAGTGTAAAGGTCCTCCAAGGTCTGCCACTGTCATGTCTTGGAGCATACCTGACACAATTTGCTGAGTGTCAGACCGACTCTGGCTACACCAACACATATCGAGTCTTCTGTAAAAGCTGGGAAAAATAGATCAACATTATTTTAATGTAAAATTTATCAATACTGTATACTTAATAGTGTACAGTATACAGTATGCCACAAACAGCACTCATGGCTGAAAACCATCAGCTATTAAAAACTGATAGTTGTGTGTGCGCTGAACCATGGCGATCAATTGTTAACCTTTAGTGATTCAATTCTACCTGCTGCTCTGTTTGTGTTTCTGCTGGAGGGCTGAAATGCAAGTATAAAAATGTGCACCGTCATTCAAAAGAGATTTAAGCTGTTGGTCCCATCTGTAATATGGCCCATGTGCATGTTAAAGAACGCAGTACATTCTTTGAAAAGAGAAGAGGATTGTCTCCCATTGTTACTGTATTGCCCATTCACTACCAGAAAGGCCAACTGGAAATAAGCTCTAAACCGGCGCACACACCTGGGGCAACTCTGGTGAGGCTGTGTGGACCTCCGACAGGAATAAAAGTAGGACCTGTTAAAGCACGAATGAATCCACCTTTCCCCTAGGGTAATAGGTCATTGGTATTCCAGGGCAGGCTCACTGTAAAAAACAATCTCCAATAGCGAAATGATGACACAAAGTGTCAACATTAACCCTTTGTAAGAGGAAAAATGCTGACTTAAATAAAAGATGATGATGCTGATGATGATATTGTTAATGCTTGATATACCTTCCATAATGTAGCATCATCATTGGAATCGTTGAGGTATATTCTGTCATAACAGATTTTTGCAGTTTACCCTTCATATAAAATTTAAATCTTACCTAAGTCTTTCTCGGCATCTCTTCGTTTTTGTATAATTTCAACAAGTTGAGAGGTGGCTTGGTTAACAGTCATAAATCTTGGAGATTCAAATATCTTATTTCCTCTGCAATTTAATCAGTTATAAATTATCAATTTTCTTAGTTACAAATCTTATGTTCAAGTAGGCCTACACTCAATTTTCTAAGCCAAAATATTTGTTAATATTGTTTTAGCTAAATACCAAAATATAGAAAAACAAGTACTGTATTATTTATTTCATTTATTTTATTCTGTGATTTATATAGCACCCTTTCTTTGTGGATGAAAAGCAAAACTGTCTCTATTTTTCATTACAGCATGTGTGCTAACAGGTAGAAAACATTTTCTATTAGAAGCAATCATTACGAAATGAGCACATAGACCTGATGCACAAAAACAAATGAATCAAACATTCCTTTAAAAAGATGGTGCACTATAGTAACTTGGAGTTTAGGCCTTCACCTGAGACAGCAATGATTAAACTAAGGACTCAAAGATTAACACATTCAAATATTTACTTAAAGAACATTTAATAAAAACATTTTTTTTTTTAATGTTTATATTTCGAGAACCCCTATGGAAACAAGCTGCTTTCATTTTTGTGTGTTTTTATGTACTTGTTTTTTTTTTTTATTTATTCAAATTTCTGCCAAGCACAAAACAACAAACAAATTTACAAAAAACATGGCAAGGAAAGACCAAACAGGTGCTAAACACCTATGCAGGTTGGTCAACCCAAAACAGTACAGAAACAGAACAACTACTCTCTACAAAAGGAACATCTATACGAGAGAGATCAACTACAAACATTTTCAACATCAAAATTATTAAAGAAATACTGTAGTTATTAAAATAGTTTAAAAGTTTAGTTTTAAACGAACTAACAGATAAATTAAAATTGCGAATTTCACAGGGTAAAATGTTCCAAATTCTGGTAGAACGAGGGATAAAGGATTGAAATGAGAATTCTGTCCTGCAGCGACGAATATCCAAAAGTGTACCAACAGAAGATCCAGGGGTAACACGGCGTGGGTAATGAATTGAATAGATTATCTGAATTAATTGTGGTGGAATTAAATAACTTGAAAAAGAAATAATTTTACATTTTGAAGTGTTAAATTTAAAATGTCACTCAAAATATCAACATCATGCAGTCCGGAGTGAGTGACAGTCATGTATATTGTGAATTTCTCTGTAACATTTGGCGTCGTCGGCATAAAGAGCAATAGTGCTATTGCGGCTTAAGTTATCAGGCATGTCATTAATGTATAAGATAAACAATATAATAATAATAATAATAATAATAATAATAATAATAATAATAATAATAATAATAATAATAATGGTCCAAGTATCGACCCTTGTGGGACACCTGATGATACTGGGAACCATTGAGAAGACTGACCATCAATTACAACTTTCAGACTTCGGTTAGTTACATAATTATTAAACCAGATTAAGTTACCAGTTACACCAAAGGACTGAAGTTTGTGAATCATTTTAATCATTTTATGTCAAAGGCACGTGAAAAATCAAGGTAAATTGCATCTGTCTGACCAGACCTTTTATCAAGAACTAAACTAAAGTCGTTAATAACCTCGGTAAGTTGGCTAGCAGTTGAACGTCCTCTAACAAAACCATGCTGTCTGGCAAAGATCTTCTGTTCAAGGTAAGGATAAATTTTGTCATAAATGCACCGTTCAAAAACCTTAGATACAGTAATTAGTAAGGAGATAGGCCTATAATTTTTAACGTCTTATCTTATCTCCTTTTTTATGGATTGGAATAACGTGTGATGCTTTCCATGTAAAAGGAAGCTTTCCAAGGCGAAGTGATAACTGCACAATGAAGAAGATAACTCAGTAGCGCATTCCTTCAGGATAAGTGGCGAAACATTGTCAGGACCGACAGCTTTATTTGTGTTGAGGTTGCGGAGCATACTAGCTCTACTTCTTCGACACATATACTAACATCAGAAAGTTCGGGAACATGTTGAACCGTGACTGTAGGCAAATTTGTATCTCTGCTAGTGTTAAACATGGACTGAAAGAAATCGCCAAACATCTTCGCTTAAGTTATCGAGAGATGATGTGACGGTTTTGATACCATCGTGTAAGGTCGCAGGTAGAGATTTGGACTTAGTTTTTGCCCTAACAAAGCTCCAGAAACGTTTAGGATTCTGTTTAAATGTACTAGCAATGTTCTGAACATAACGGTTGTACTTGGCATTTAAGATGTTCTTTAAGCGATTTCAAAGTAATCTATATGAGGCCCAATGTATATCAGAGTTCGTTCTCTTATTTTTGCGTCGAAATTTCTTTTTCCTTCTTGACATACCTATTACCTCTCCATCTATCCACGGTGCAGCAGATTTGGAGTTTTTAAATTTTATTTTTGGAACAAATTGTTCAACAGATTGATGGAAAAGATTACACCAGTTTGACCAGTTGTTGTCTATTTCTGGATCTAGAAGTGCTGTGTTGAGGGGGATATGCTGAAAATGATGACGCAGTGCTTCGAGATTTGCTCTTTTGTAGTTGTATGTACTCCGGGAAAAAGTTGGGATTTTGTCTGATCTAACATCAATACGAGATTTAATAATGTAGTGACAGTGTCCAAAACACTCTCAAACGAGCTAATGTCAGAAAATTTGTCACCAAAGTTGGTAAGTACTAGTTACTAGAGTTTGAAGGCCTGTAGGTGGCTTTTATTAGATCAAAATGGAGGGATTGGCAATAAAAATAACGTTATTAATAATCGAATTAATATTGTCGGTCATGGCATCGGACGAGCGAGGTGGGCTATCAAACGGGGACAGCCGTCCCATCCCCCGCTGTCTGATAACAAATTCCATGACTTTGTCTATGTAAGGAATCATGGAAATTTATTCTGATTATGATTCAAAGGTTCCAACCCCCCCCCCCCTCCCACCCCG
>NW_022755918.1:338399-356998 GCF_011630105.1 Anneissia japonica
GTATCTCACGGTCTCCCGAATTTCAAAATCTGTTGACTAGGCTAGACCTAGATCGTAAAAAAACATGGGATTTGCATGGCATAGTACTTTAAATTGTGACCCAAGCTCACAAAAGGGCTGTAACTCGCACCGCACTGTATTGATGAGAAACAAGCCTCAATAGCCAATAGGGCGTACGTAGAACGTGTATTTTGTGTGAATTAAGTTTTTGTGTAATAAAGTATAACTTTTAATCTTGCTATTCCTGAAGTTTGAGAGGTAAAATTTTGCCATTTTTGGATGGGAGCTAGTGAAATATGAATAGAAACCTGCCGAAAATAAAATAAGATGATAAGATTGATAAGATGACAATTTTTCAAACGGTCATAACTTTGTTTCCAGACACCTGATTGAGTTTATTTAACTGTCATTTTAAAGTAAATGAGATTTTATATGGGAAGCAGGTCAACTCGGCCACAAGTCAACTCGGCCACAGTCAACACGGCCACAAGTCAACTCGGCCACAAATCAACTCGGCCACAAAAAGTTTGGCTACAGTCAACTCGGCCACACGGCAACTCGGCCACAAGTTAACTCGGCCACAAGTCAACTCAGTCACAAGTTTAATATTTATAATATATAACATGTTAGGCCTATATATAGAATAAAATAATTAAAATTAAATGTAAATATTACTCAGTTTTTGCATCTTCAATATGATTGAAATGAAGTACACATTTTAGTAAAATTCTGATCATCGTCGTGAGATCGTTGTATTCATTTCTTCACACTGCACTCTTATTCAACAGAGAAAACCCGCCACTTACCTAATGGAATAAAATCTGACAATCGTAACCGTCGTCAACTACAGCACGAAATTTGGGTGTACTGTTTGACAATCAGTTTACCTTTCAAAACCACATTTCATCTATCTGTAAATCTGGATATTTTCACCTTAGACGAATTCGATCTATTCGTCCATACATTTCACGCTCCACTGCTGACATAGGCGTAGATCCCGGGGGCTGTCTCTTATACACATCTAGAGGTGTATAAGAGACAGCTAACAAAGCAGTGTAAGCAATTAGTAGGGCTTGCTAAGTGTAAGGTAAACAATTGATTTTGTGTAAGGTTAGCAGGTAACTCACATTAATTTCAGCCAGTTTGTTGCAACATTCCATACACAGACCCAAATGAAAATACTTGTGAACCAAAACTTGATACACACTTTCATTTGTTGTTCTTCTCCCAGTGTTTAACACTGCTGGAAGACACATTATCATTCCTCAAGTTTTGGTTCCGTATCTTTTTCTACGCCACTGGCTGCTGAAGTACTTGTCCATGCTTTTATCACCTCTAAAATTGATTTCTGTAACTCTTTATTGTATGGGACCTCTGCTATTCAATTAAGACCCTTACAAAAGCTTCAGAACTCAGCAGCAAATGTTGTCTGTCTCACTAAACTTTGTGATCATGTTTCACCTATCCTCAAAGACCTTCATTGGCTACCGATACGCCTAAACTTCAAAATTATTCTTCTCACTCATAAATGCATATATGGCTACGCCCCACATTATCTTTTTTCATGAATCTCGCAACAACTATCTTCACGTTCCACAAGACAGTCAAATTCTCTCAGGTTATCTGTCCCCAGAGTGCTGCATGTTCGTACTGGCGAACGCTCTTTCTCTTTAGCCGCTCTGAAATTATGGAACTCTGTTCCACCTAATCTTAGAACAACTTCTGATACTAATGCATTCAAGACCCTCCTTAAAACCTATCTCTTTAATGAATAACTTTTTTATCTTTAAGCGCCAGTGACAAAAAAATTATTTTTTTAACAGGCGCTACACAAATTCTCCAATTTATTATTATTATTATTATTATTATTATTATTATTATTATTATTATTATTATTATTTTTATTATTATTATTATTAGTAATGTAACATTAACAATTTAATCAATCTTAATAATTAAGAAAAACACATTAATGTTTAATTTTTTACACGTTAAAATACTGACATAAAACATGAGTACTGTAGACCTAATCATAAAAAAATGAAATAGAAAAACAACATTATGATTTTTTAAATGTTAAAAATATATTTTAAATCCAAATATAATCAAATGAATGCACGATGGCGTGCATTTCGATACTATTTTCTTTAGAACCACGCCCAAGAATTAGGCCTACGTTAAAATTAGGTGGGGCGCATACCATATCAATTACCGTACCCACAATAGGAACAATTGGTATTGTTGAGTGACAGACATTTTCAGTCCTTCATATTTGTTCGACCAATGGGGGGCTATTTTTGAAACCCGTCAGTGACAAGGATGCATCCAATGACGTGAATCACCGGTGAAAGATGACTTGAACAAATTAGGGAATCAAGGACGTAGCCAGCATTTGTAAAGGTGTGGGGGGGGGGGTTCAGATTTTTTTTTAAATCTAAAATGGGTTGAAGGGTAAATACTGTATGTTTGTGAAATTCACAATTTTTCTTAGATCAGCTGCCTTTAGGACTTCTCACCAATGACAGCATTTTTGTTACAAAGTACTAATTTCCATGACCTCGATCCTTAGAGATGCCTAGAAATGTCACTCTAGAAATTTTACATACACATTAAATTCAAAAGGGCAATTCTTAAAAAAGGGAGTTCATTTGAACCCCTCGAACCCCCATGGCTACGGGCCTGGGAATAATCCAGTGAATATCAATGAGGTAGATTTTTGTTTTTAATTTCAAAAATGATAATCGGTAATGATATATGCAAAATAAATTTGATATCCAAAATGACAGTACTAACACCGAAACAATAACATTTGAAAAACAAAATAGATTAAAAATGTCGATGAAATTTAAGTTAAAACCCACGACAAAAACTGTAGTAATAAGAGTATTCATATTTCGTATATATAAATACAGCAGTAGGCCTATAGAAACAAAAATTGCCACTCAATATTTATAAAAACCGAAAGGTCTGCTAATAAATCTCAGAACAGTATACTGTACATATTCCAAGTATTAAAATAGGCTACACGACATCGTGTTGGGATTCAATTTGACATTATTTTTATGTCATCATCAGAAGCAGGCTGGTTTCTATAAAGTAGAAAGTATATAATACTAGGTTTGTACTTTAAATTCTAGGTTTAGGTCAAACAAAAATTTCATCTCACAATACAAGGCTTGGTTTCAAAACATCTAAAGCTGAAAGAAAAAATAAATATGTATCATTATACAGGAGTAAAAAGATTGTTGCATAATTATGACATTTTGTTAGTTTATTTATTCAGTTTATCATTCATTTATTATAGTCATCCATTTTTATAATTATTTAACCAGACAGGTTCAAAGTTACAGTGAGAATCGATTGTGAAATGTAGTGTAAAATGTTTCTTGGATTTTTCTATGCTCAATATCATACATAATGTATGTAGGATCATGAATTGTATGAAAGACAGTTCTTTGTGTGTTAGACTTGCCACAAGTCTCTTATTTGTTATTTTTCTCATTCTGGACAGCGCCACGAACGAGAAAGTTAATTTAGAGATAGAGGGAATTCGAAAAAAAAAAAGTAATCGAGTATGGGACGTCAATTAAATTAAATTAAGTATGGTGTGCACTAAGTGCAATAAATAGTGAGTAACCTAAAATTAGGGCCTGGAACCCAGGCTATTTGTGTGTGTGTGGTGAGTGTATTCAGCAATTGTAGAATAATTGAAAATACAAAGAGTTAAAAAGCTTGGATTTAATTCCAATTTGACTGTTTGCATACAATATACACAATATATTTTTAGAAATAGATCCAGTTATGTTTTTTTAAAGTTACAAATAAATTATCCCATTGTTTAACATGGTCCCTATTATCTTTTCCCGAGTGGTTTGAATACAATACATTGTCTGTTGAGAAGAAATATATTTAGTTATGTTTTTGTAAAGTTACAATGCAAATTATCATATTGTTTTACATGGTCCCTATTATTATAAAATTTTGACCAATGTTTCTCTAAAGTAATCCTTAAACGTAGCTAGGACCATAATACATGATAAAATTTTATGTGAGCAATGGACAAAATGTTACCAGTAATTAAATTACAAAAAATGATTAAATTTAACTTTATACAGTATCATCTTCAAAATTATGAAATAGGAAATGAAAAAAAGCATGAAAACCACATTTTATTTGTAGATGTATGACTACATTTACAGTAATATTAAGATGACATAAAGGATGCAATCTTTCCAAGAAAAAAAACAAACTAAGTTAACAAGAATATACAAGAAATTCTATTGTTTTTTCCTGGGACAGCCAGATTTTATATTGCCCTAGAAATTTGTTTTCAATACTATTTTTTCACTGATTATTATATAGCAAATTTATCTATAGCTGGATGTCTTGGTATATAATTTAAAACGTCAGGAAGACACATGGTTTTTCAAATTTCAATAAGTACTGTAGGACCCAATAGTTAACTGTTTCATTGGCCTGATTTTTCTCAAGATAGTTGAACCACAACATCAGATAAGGTACATTTAAGCCTCAATTAGTTTACCAAAAGAGAAAAAAAAAATCTATTTGTTATATGCATGGAGTTACTGTATCCATGGTGTATGTACTGTACAGTATGAGGAATGAACAAAATGTAAGGTACTGTATGAATACCCTCAGAAATGATTTTGGATGTTTTATAAAACTGATTACTACTTTGGCGTATTACTTACTTTCAGCAGTCTTTTCATATAAGGTGACTGGTTGTCGATATCAGGTTGATCAAGTCTTAGTTAGTAAGTTCGATATATTGAATTCTCAAAACAAGTCTCACAGATGTTATGCAACACAAATCAGTAGTATTCGCCAGTCTTGAGAACATCGATATTCTTTTAACACAACAGCGTTCCAAGACAGCGTTGATGGAAGGTCTTTATGCGCTTTGTCTGTATTTGAGTTGTATTCTAAACCTCTCACTTATATAATGTCAGTACAGCTCTGTAGATGCGAATCTTGTAAAGGTTTGTATGTTGTGACTGTTCCATAAATTTCTTAAGAAAAAAAATCAAAAACAAAAAATTATATTTAAATACAAATATTCCTCAAAAAATACTCTCCTTCACTCTCTCTGTCTCTTGGCCTGCCTACTGTACCAATGCTATCTGGCGGTGGTTCGTTTGTCAACAATATACTATGGGTAAACCATAAAAAAATATTATGAATTTAGTTTGTAAATGCAATATATATACTATACAGTATAATAAAATTAATTATAATTTACAATACCGTATAATACTCATTTAAAAAATAGTACATTTTTGTATATATTTTTTTAATTTTTAAGAAAACAACATACAGAAGGCATGGCCTATATGGTGAGTTGGATAACCGAGCGGTTAAGGGTGGGGAACGTCCGTGTACAGTTATAATATCGGATTGGTTAGAATGGCACATACGCCTAGGTTCTGGTTGTGAAACAGTTCTTCACGAATAAGGACTATAAACCGTAGGTCGAGTGTAATTAACTTCGAGACAAGTAGGGGGTTACCCTGGCATATTGGTCAATTTAGTCCCTACTGAAAAGTGTCGCTGGTACCGGTTTACCTGATAGCTCAGACACGTAGAGACCCGTAGGGGAGAAGCAAATTACATAGAGTAAGAGCCATATCCACACCTTGAGTGCTTTAAATACCATTTTGGTGTGAAGTGCTTTATATAAATCGATTTACTAAAATGTTTACATCAATCATCGTAGAAGCTACAAAGCCTTAAAATATGTTGGCTATTTTAAAATAAGTTGACATTTTGTCATTTTTACCGGGTCATTTCTCAACAAAATTGAGCTAATTGGTGGTAAAACAATTACTTAACGCTACAGTAACAAATCACCTCAGCCCCAAAAGAAAGGACCCTACCCAGCCAATATGCCAGGATTACTGTAGCAGGTTGGAGCCATACCATCCCAGACTAGGGCCTACGTCTGTAACATTTGCATGTTCAATCGCAATTTGGATAGGGCCGGACTTATCCAGCCCTGACGGGGCAGTAGGCACCTACATATTTATAACTCTATTCCACGACCCTACTACTTATGCAGACCGGGGCTAGGCCTAAATTGAGCTTCCTCAGGCCTATGTCCATGTCCCAATGTAGGCCTAGCTAGTGCCTAGCCTAGTGGGTCATATTGTCCTAATACGAAGCCTAGACCAGACCTGTAGAGGCCTAAGTTAGTAGGCTGGATAGAGTCTGACAAAGCACCCTCCTTGTTGACTATGTTTTTGAAGAGTTTTGGAAAAAACATTCTAGGCTTACCTGTATACTGTAGTTTAATATATTCTCTTAATTTTGAAATACACAAAAGCACGTCCGTACTCCATGATGCTATCGTGTACTACTGTATCGCTAGGCCCAGGTCTTACATGTGCTTAAGCAATAGTAAATCTTCCATTTGTTGGGGTTTTAAAAATACACAGAAAAGCAGTATATATTTATAAAATTGTTAACACTATATTTTAAGTTTATACAAATATTTTATTTAATTGATAATAAGATTTGTTTCCAACACTAATAATCCATTATTGGAGTAGTGGGTTACACCCTCTCGGTATGCTTATCCCTTAGTATTAGAGAAAAGGTTAGTGAAGTGGTTACTTGCTAACGCAGATCATTAATGATCAATGACGAAAGTTAACAGATAGTCAATTGCATTACTTCCCACAAGTTAACAATTACTTATGTACTAACTAATTGCAGAATCGGGTGTTTACAAACTAATTGCAGAATCGGGTGTAATAACGACAATAATAAATTACGAAAACTAAAATCTCTTTGCAAAGAAAGGCACGTAGCCAATCACCGACCCCTGATGCAATCACTGACAGCGACGATGAGCATAATCAGATTACTGATTTATGCGACACTTCCGCGAGAGTAACAACAAAGGATACATCAGGTCCAGGCAACCGAACACGATCGAAGAAAAAGAAAAAGTAAGTTTAAAATTTAAAGCAATCATTAAATTTAAACAGATGGCAAATTCAACACTGCATATAATAACCCTAAACTGCCGTGGACTTAAGTACAGAAATAAAAGACTTGTCATTTACAAATGGTTCGAGGACCAGAAGGCAAATGTTCTTTTTATTCAAGAAAGCCCTTTTTGTAACAAAATAGTAAAATATAATGATGTGTACGACTGGAAAGGTGTTTCCTTTCACTCTATTGGATCATCAAACAATAGAGGTGTAAGCATTTTATTTAAAAATGGAATTGATATAAGTGTTATAAATCACCACTCTGATGAACAAGGTAGAATTCTAGTAATAAACTGTAAAATTGATCAAAAACCGTTTACCAATTAAATAATTACTCAGTTAAATTTGATTATATTTTAAATGAGAATGATCAAAACAGTTGTGAAGGTTTGTTAACATTGCAAGAATGTGAAATAGCAGTTAAGAGTATGGCATTGAATAAGTCACCCGGCTGTGACGGTCTACCTGTAGAATTTTATGTTATTTTTTTGTTACTTTTTGGGACAGCGTAACCTTATGTTAGTTGACGCATTAAACTATGCTTACGAAAAACGCGAAATGAGCGCCTCTCAACGTAGGGCAGTTATATCACTTTTGTATAAAAAAAAAGGAAAACCTGAACTGGTTAGTAACTGGAGACCGATCAGCTTACTCAATGTCGACTACAAAATTGCTGCAAATGTTCTCGCAACTAGGGTAAAACCAATATTAAATACCATTATTAGTGAAGACCAAACTGCATATATTAAAGGACGCTCCATCTGATCCAATGTAAGGTTAATTGATGATATCATACATTTTTATAATGAAACCAAGATAAATAATGCCATTGTTTTTGTAGATTTTGCAAAAGCGTTTGATACTGTAGAATGGAGTTTTGTCAGCCAGGCTTTAAAAAGATTCAATTTTGGTATATCTTTTATTTGTTGGGTAGAAACATTTTACAAAAATGTACAAAGTACGATTTGTAACAATGGTTGGGTTTCAAGTTATTTTTGTCTGCAAAGAGGTTTGAGACAAGGATGTCCGCTCTCCGCTTTACTTTTTATAATTATTTCAGAAGTATTAGCGAATAAAATCAGGCAGGATTATTTAATTAACGGTATTCAAATACCATGCGAACATAATAACACAGTGGATATTAAAATATCCCAATATGCTGATGATACGACACTGTTTGTGTCAAACAAGAGGTCATTAGTTAGAGTTCTAAAATTATTAAATGATTTTGGTAAAATGGCTGGTCCCAAGGTAAATTATCAAAAAACAATAGGCATTTCTGTTGGAAATATTAACAATAAAGCTTTTAGGTGACTACTGATCCTGTTAAAACACTAGGAATATATTTTAGCAAAAACATGAATTCATGTTACGATCAAATATGAAAAGAAAAAATTGAAAAATTAAAAAAAACATTAAACAATTAGAGTCGTAGAAACCTCACTCTCTTCGGCAAAACAACCATCATGAAAACACTGGGGTTATCTAGCTTTTTAGCTGCTTCCATTCCCACTAGTGAGGAGGTTATAAAAACTGTAAACTCTTTATTTTTTTTCCTTTTTATGGAACGGTAAGAAAGACAAGGTAGCTAGAAACGTGGTAATTCGGAAACCGATTGAGGGCGGGTTAAATATGTGTGATTTTAAAAGTCACTGTGGCTCTCTCAAAGCCACTTGGGTAAATAAAATCTTAAAAAGCTTAATTCAGGAATAGTATATCAATGATCTTTTAAATAAAGACGGCATATTATGCCAATATTTTATTAAAAACAAGCTTAAAACCTCGGAAATTGGTTAGTTGAATTAAAAACAATAATTTATGCTATTCCGGTTTCATGGAAAGAAAAATACGTAAAAATCCAGGAAAACTAAATTGTATATGTAAAACAAATAAACAAAGTGCTTAAAACAAAAGATTTTTATCATCAACTAATATCCAAAAAAATCTGTAAAATCACACGTTGAAAATAAGTGGGAAAATAAATTAAATATCAAAATAAATTGGCATAAGGTATGGCTTTTAAAACTCATTAAAATTAAAGAAAGATTACTAATGAATTTTAGTTATAAATTTCTTTTTAATCTCATGCCATGTCAAAAAAACTTATTGATTCGCCTCTGTGTAAAAGATGCAAAATTGAAGACTACTACAAACATATGTTTATTTCATTTAAAGAGATCACAGTTTTTTGGAATCAATTTAAATTTTTCTTGCATAAACTGGACCTCCCAAATGTCGTTATTTCTTTACGTTCACTTATTGTTGTTGACCATTTAAAAGGTCAAGATTACTTTTTAATTAATTATATGTTAGTTGTTGCCTCATTCACAATTTTTAGATTTAGAATGAAATATTATGATTGTTCATCAAAACCAGATTTATTCAATACTTTTTTTAACGAATTAGAATGGCGTATAATTCGATTTACCTTATTACTTTTTTTGAATAGATTTTTAAGTTATAATAAAAATGAAAGGAAGGTAAAAAGGAAAAAAGAGAAAAAGGGAGAAAAACTGAAAATGTTTCGCTTGGTTGGCGGTAGTAAAATAATTTATATATGCCTATGTATATGATATGTATATGTCTGTATCATTGTTGAATAAAAGTGGGTGAAGGGTAAACCCCCCCCCCCCCCCAAACAAAAAAAAAAAAAACAATAATAAATTAAAATAATGGGTTTTTTTTATAATAATAATAATAATATTAATTAGTAATAAGAATGATGATACTTATAATACTAGGCCTACTAAGTGAACGTCTCGCTCACTTCTTAAATTATTGGTGCTTCACGTTGAAAAGTATGTAGATGAGATATCAGTACCTCATTTATGATGGAACTTGGAGGAGATGGAAAAGCGTCATCGAACCTTGATGTTGGTGAGCATGCAAGAGTTTGCCTCTCGGTTACACGATTAACGGTTTGTGTATTTGATGCTATAGACAGATCTGATGGATATTGTAGGATGGTAATCGATGCTGTTGGTGGAATTGCAATTCCTTTGTCGTTACCATAATGTTTAATTACCTACACCATCCCAACTTGCAGATTCCGATTTGCTGATAGCTTTAAATTTCTTAAGCATTGTATGCTGTTAGTAAGTGAAATAATACATAGGCATATGATTGATATAATTATAGAAACAAGTATTTGAATAGACAACCCAGCACGGTCATCGTTCGTTTCCCAATAATGATTGTCAGTGCTGCTCCTTGGGACCTCTGTGGTAGAATTGTCCTGTCCGTTTACCCATACCGTAATCATATCAGATCCAATGTTATCATGAAATTTAACTGTACATGTGATATTTTCTCCATGCATTTCATCAGAAACGTTTTGAATAGTCAACATAGTTGATGCATTTCCATTGTTTATTACGTAATTAAACGTTCCATTGCTTGTTATTCTCCAATTGAAATTAAAGTTAGCCTCTCTCTCTATAGTCACAGGCATTTCATTATAGAGTGTGCTAGTTTTAGAGTTCAAATCCTCGCTACCTAAATGAACGCCTTTCGAAAATATACGTCCATAGTTCTTTATCACACAAAATAGAGTCGCCGATTGGTGAAGCATAAAACGTGGTTCTTCAACCCTAACCACAAGTTTTTCTTTTAAAACGACAGTAGAAGTACAAAATCGCACTCCTTCATCTGTTTTCATCGTACAGGTATAATCTGAACTGTCTTCTAGGCGGTTGGAAGTAAATTTCATAATACTTGAGGTTTTGTACTTATCTTTAAAATTTAAGATAACGGCATTTGGTAACGAGGCATTGCTCCAAAACAGATTGAGGGTAGGATACGAGTAGGTTTCACAGGACAGAATAACATTATCACCAACGTAGTACTTCGATTTAGAAGTGTTACATGTTGGTTGGGATTGTTTTGGCAGCACTACCAGTTCTATCGGATCAGACGTCTTGAGTTCGTCATCTGAATATTCAAATGTGTAATTACCGGCATTGGATGCAGTTAGGTTCGATATTGTAAGTCCTTTCTTTTTCTGTGTAATATCGGTGGAAAGTATATCACCATTCTTTCTCCAAGTTGCACTATAATTCAAGCTTGATCGCTTCGTATCTTGTTCGAGTTGGACATTACAGTCAATTTTAAACTGTTCACCAGCAAGAGCATAGAATATTTTTTGTTCAGGATAACATTTTATTGATTGGGTGGATACGCCTGACATTTGATATATCCCGTAGCAAATCAAAATGTTGGAAAAAAACATCATATTGAAGGAAAGACAATACCCGAATAAAGTGTTTACAATATGTATCAGTTAAAGAATGAATACGTAAAATTTATCGCAAAACATTCAATTCTTGAAAAAAATAAGTTGACGAGTAACTCAAATAGTAACTTTATTTTCTATGGACAATATATTCTTAGTTGCAACAGTAAAAACATGAAACGTAATGCCTGCTTATCTTCAATTTCAGTGTACAGCATCTGATACTGCAACTGATTTGTTCAAGTAATTTGATGTCGAGTTTTATTTAAAATCTAACATATTAAAACCTACTCAACAAACGCAATTTTATATTTTTATTAGTACATTATTGTTTTCTCGCGTGTATATAAATATTTTAATTAACGATAGTCTACAACTGAATTGATATGAAACTGATATGATCAAAGAAGCCCTGGTGGTTTCGACTTCTTTTTTGGTGGAATAATTGCATTTTATGGCGACAATAGAATTCTGTACATCTCTCTGTCTTTGTCTCATAACACCGCCACCGCCACCAAAATAGCACAAACTTGAAAAACATAATTTTATTTTTCCTATAATATTTTGGTTTTATATCTCAAAATAAAAGAATTTGGTAAAAGGGAAGAGTAAATGAACAATATTTATTCTAGCAGTGTTAACAGTAGTGCTGGCTGGTGTCACAAAAACGAGAGAATATTAAAGTTTTTTTTTATGATCAAAGAAGCCCCGGTGGTTTCGACTTCTTTTTTGGTGGAATAATTGCATTTTATGGCGATAATAGAATTCTGTACATCTCTCTCTCTCTTTGTCTCATATCACCGCCACCGCCACCAAAAATAGCACAAACTTGAAAAACATAATTTTATTTTTTCCTATAATATGTTGGTTATATACTTCAAAATCAAAGAATTTGGTAAAAGGGTAGTGTAAATGAACAATATTTATTCTAGCAGTGTTAACTACAGTAGTGCTGGCTAGTGTCACAAAAACGAGAGAATATTAACGTTGTTAAGGATTATCAACAAAGTTTAAATGTACAAAGGCAATACAAAATACAAGAAAATGGTCGATTTAATATCGGCATTAAGGACTTCCGGAATCCGGCTTGCGAGCAAGCACAAATCTCCCAAAATAAATCATTTCCCGCAAATTGATGTTAAATTGCACACTTTTACAAGTTATTACTATTGTATTATCAATTGTATCCCAGCAGTAAGTGGCAAACATAATGGTTAGCACCATGCACAGCACAAGATATTTAGATGTCTTAAGAAAACACAATTAAACAGATCTTCCGAATGCGGATTCTTCTAAATTGAGGCACCTATTGTTGAGTACCAGTTTTAATTATAGGGATTCTATTAAACACCAAAATACCATGGTTTTGCAGAAAATAATGAACATTTCTACTACTTCAACAGACATCAAAATAATATACATCAATCAAAAGTAAAGTGCCCCATATTGAATGCCAATAGATGTAGTAAGACATTTAGATTTTTTTCTAATTTAATGGAGCACAAGACTTGGTGTGTGGCTACCAAAAATGGTTTATAATAAATCAATAATAGCAAATATTAATCATTCTAAAACGCTTGAAAAAAAAAACCATTTAAACATAATGTATAATATCATGGTTTTGGCACATCCAACTAAAACAGGCTTCCTTTATTCACTAATTATTTTGAAAAATATAGTGATTTTAATGCATTTTAAAATATATATGATGTTGGGTGATGATGATGACGATGATGATGGTGATGATATTGATGATGATAAATATACATCATGATATGACAAAACATAAGATGATGTTTTGTGTGTATAATTAAGGTTATGTTGTTAGTAATATTGTAATGGTGATTTTGGTAGAACGAGCACAGGACAGCACACAGTAACTGTACATCATTTCTTGATTTCCTCAGAGAGAGATATTTAAATACTACTTTTAGAGAGATTCTAATAGAGACCAAACTGCTAAAGACCATTAAAAAAAAACCGATCCAAAAGTGATCTTTAATTGGTATGGAGTGAGACCTGTCAATAGGATTGAGAAAAGGTAGTAAAATGGTTAACTTTCAATCCCAGAATCCTAAGTTAGATATCTGTCAATTCTACATATTTATTTTTTACGACCAAAATAACTTCACTCAAAGGACTTATATGTTTGCCTTGTGAAGGGATGGCTTCTACTTAGAAACATGATGTTTGCTATTGTTATATCCTTACAGTAGCAATTTAGCCTAAATATGAAATTAAAATAAGTTAATAAATATTATTTATATTTGTGTAGGAAAGATTCTGCAATTGATTGTGTCGAGAAATTTGAAATCAGACATGTTGAAACCTACACTAAATTGTCCTTGTTTTGTATTATTATTATAATATTGGTTTCTCGCGTGTAAAAGAGTCATTTTAATCACTTAATTTCGATAAGTGGTAAAGCCTACAAAATAAATAATGTGAAATGTATGAAGTCTGGTAGTTTCGAGTTTATTTTCTTTTGAATAATTCTATTGTCTTTGGGGAAAAAAAGCATTTTTATGACGATTATATAATTCTGTCCATCTGTCTGTCTTTGTCTTACGTCGTCGTCACTGACAATAAAATTGTGTATAAAAACAAAGTTTTTATTTTCTAATAATAGGGTAATAATATCCATAATAAAGGTGACAGCAACAGCAGCAGCAGGAGCAGCCGCAGCAGCAGCAACAAACAACAACAACAACAATAATATGAGAAAAATACCAATAAAACACCAATAACAACATGAGTCATTCAGGTCACGTGACTACTGGCCGCCCTCTATCTGCCGTCTAGGTGCCCATTGATCAAGTCAGTGGTGCGTAGCCAACAAAAATAAGATAAGCTTCGCGGCAAAATTATTGAACTCATGTTACTTAAAAATCTCCGTAACGAAGAATCACATCACATTATTTTTTTTCTGGAAATGTTCTTAAAAGACTATTCTACATGCACCACTATATGTTTTAAGAAATGAAAAAAAAATGTTTCGACCTTTGCCACAAGATGGGAAAAGAAGAGCCTATCTAAATAGTGTATTAAAATAGGCCTCTGCAGTACAGTACGTAGGTATTAGACCCCTCGAGATAGCTAGCTATAAAAGTAGTACTTTTTCAGTTACCGTGTGACTTACGGATTTCTCTTATTGTATACTACTAGTTATTTTGGAGATACCATCGGACTAGGACTCTAGCTGAGGCGTGCCACAAACACCCATTTACTATAACATTTCTAATTTGTCCAGTGAAATGGCCTGGCCCTGTCGCCTACTATTTTATGAGCCAAGCAAACGCGATGTTGTACGCCTAGCTTAAGACAGGCTTAGGTCGACCATGGAGGTATTATCGACACAGAACTCGACTCAACTCAACTCAACTCGTCGACATGAGCGCTCCGCGGAACTGAAAGGAACTGACCGGAACTGAACGGAACTGACCGCAACTGAAAGAAACTGACAGTCGCGCATATTTGTCGACAAACTTTTTGCGGAACTGAAAGGAACTGAAAAAAGTGCGAAAAAAATGCTGATTCGGAACTCAAAGGAACTGAAAACGTTGATCCTGATATTAATCGTAATCAAGATGCACACGTTGGCTGCCAGCGACGGTATACTCGCCCACAGGGTGTTCCTGAGGGCGCCAGGAACGAGTATACTCGTCAAAAACGGGAGAACATTCTAGCGTTTATAACTTCTTTATTATACAATGTACGACCACAGACTCAACGGCTGGTAGTTCGGGGAAGATACACCTAGACGATAACGTACAAATGACATATGTATGTTTGTTGTGTTATGTTGCCGGTAGTACACTCGAGCGGTACAAGTGGGGGCGCTCTTTGAACATATACACAGAGCCATAGATAGAAAGAGTTGCGACATTTAGAATTTAGAAGCCATTTTGTGTCATACGCGATGCGCGTTCTGTGTCTAACGTGATGTGCGTTCCTGTGTATAATATTGTATAATACAGTTAGCGGCCTCCTGTATAGTTTAATTTAATTTAATCTTTTTAGCAGTCGAATTCCATTAACTATTTATAGATTTTTTTTTAATGATTTCACTACTTTATATCCAATTTCATATTATAAAATAATACTGTAATAATTTACTATTTTTAAGCAGTTCTTTAATCCTCGCCGATAGACCAAGGGAGACCCTCGATGGCAAGCATTCTTTAATTAGGCAATCCTTAAGTAGCTCCTATTATTTTTGCAAATAAATGATATGTGACGGCCAGCAAAAATTAATTAAATACGTATATCAAAATGTAATTTAAATCCGTCTAGCGTATATAGATTGTTGCTCTTTAAATTTGGATATGAGCGAGCCCTATACAAATCTTATGTTATTAATATGATTATTATTATTTATAAATATTAAAATAGTAGGTCAGTTGGCCGCAATATATAAACTGTGCTTTGCTGTAAATGTTATAAATTGTAAGTGTTAAATGATATACAGGATCTGTGATATATTCAACTTGTGTAATTGTCTACTTGTGTAATTATGTAACGTACATTTTATTGTATTAAAAGTCTCGCCTCTATTTTAATATTGTATTATGGCTGTACAGTATGTTACTTTTATAAACACACTGCAAGAGCGTGTCCGTTGTTTTAAAAGCGTCGTTTCCAAAATAAAGTTATAATAATTATATAATAGTATGCAATAGAAACAGGAAATCATTTAAGATTATTAAACATCATTTTTATTTTCATTGTCATTCATATTTATACAGGCTGTACAAAGAATTAAAATTAAGAAGAACAATTTTTAATATCGTTTAGCGAACAACTTTTAAAGATCGTCAGAAAAGGGCGAAAAAAAAATATTAAGAGACAACACAAGGAAACGAAAAAGGAACATCACCTGGTTCAACCCTCCATACAGCAATAACGTAAAGACAAGAATTGGACATGAATTTTTAGAAATTGTGAATGATTGCTTCCCATTTGGAAACTTAAAGCCGATAATATAAAATATGAAATTAAGTGGAAAATATTAGGTAAATGCAAACCATACTCCAATATCAGTAAAAAAAAAATATTTCATTATATGTAACCCTGAATTAAGCTCACTTAACCGTAGGAATGAATTGATTAGTGCATGTAGGCATAGAAGAAAATTTCTACTGCGGTACCAATATACATAGGCCTATACAATACAGAGCTTTTAATCACCTCTATGAATAATAATGAGTATACTAATTAACCTGTTTACCAATAAACTATATAACAATATAATCTATATAGCAATTAACAGTTCCACCATGCATGATTGTTATTCTGCAGTCTCATTCAGAGCCTAGCACCTGATGATTGAGGAAGTACCTCATGAAACAGTCTGTAGTGCAATAAAATGTTGAATTTGTAACCAAGCGTCATCTTGTTTTGATTTTATATATATTATAGGCCTATATAACTATTAAAAACAATTAAAACCAAAGAAAAAATTACATTAAATTAAATAGGTCGGGTCTTCATTGATTAAAATGTGACGAATTAACGCAAAGATTCTAGAAATACAAGATAGAGTTCTCCACACAAAAAAAAGTGTTCCACCGTGTTCCACCGAAATGCATGGTGGGAATACGAAAAATGGGACGCCCCCTACAGCTGGATCTAAAAAAACTTGTGCCAAACTTTCGTTACCAAGTCGTCGCGTATTTTATTATCAATTCTCAACAAAGATACTAGATATAAAAACAAACTGGAATAGACACCCAGACAGTGACATCGGTGAATACAACGTCCTTGGTGGCGGTAGAAAATTTTGCTATTATCCAAATAATACACAAAACAATTAAAGCATAATCATGAATCAGTAAAGAATAAAACAACAATACAGCGCAGAATCGCATGGCCGGACGCACTCTTAGTGAAAAAGTTTTCCTCCATTAGTGGAAAAGGAAGGGCGCCTTTTGCGTCTGGATATACTTAGCAACAGAAGGGCGCCCTGTACGTTGGGCACGAAGTATAGGAAACTTGCATGGTTAAAAAGAATGGCGCCGCCTACGTTGGGCACGACTTCCGCCTCATTTTGACAATGCGAGAACTCTATCTTGTATTTCTAGTATCTTTGATTAACGATAGTTGAAAACAATTCTAATTTTAATTTCAATCATTTACGCGAGCACGGAATTTACGCGAGCACGCACGCGCGCAAATATTCGATTATATATGAATTCTTATACGCTGTCCATGCTAAGTGATGTTAATTATAAAATATAGTTGTAAACCCAATTAAGTGTGTGAAATTAATATGCAATGTACGTAACACATATACTTTGCATGTGTTCATCGGGAAGATTATGAAACAAAATGGACGGTGTGTACCACGTGACTTTCGTAAACCAAGGTGCGGAATGTCGCAACTCTTTATATATATATGGCTCTGCATATACTAACCCATGCAAAAAGAGGACGAGATAACTCGCACTTGGCATAGTCAGCAAAAAAGTTCTATCACAGTGCCATCGACGAGTGTACTCGCCCCCTAATATTTTCCCGCCGATTTATTAGACACATCATTTTGATGATATATGACTAGATAAAATTTCAAAAAAAGTATGTTTGTACATGTAAACTTGTTTTGACGTAGAAAAGTATTTTTCCTGTCTCTTATACACATCTAGATGTGTATAAGAGACAGGGCCTATACAATATGGGGAGAGAACTGCCCCTCCCCTGACGGTTTTTACCGGGCTGACCAAGCCGTCGTACCGGGCTGGGTAATAAGAGAAAAGAAAGAGGGGAGAGGAAGGGAAAAGGAAAGAAAAAGAGAAGAAAAAAATAAAGACAATAATAAAAAGGAAGAAGATATCATACTCACAACACCCTGCAACCCCTTCTCCACTTCAAAAACTGTCATAACTCCTTTGATCTATATGCTGCCCAATGGCGTAACCACTGGGGGACAAGGGGAAAATATCTATCTTTGAAAAATCTTCCCCACCCCTTTATAAATGCCCTTTTCATCCCCTGAGAGTGCCTAAAAACTTCAAATTCCGCGTGCTTCGCGCGCATTTCTTGTTAACATGGGCCAATTTCCTCTACAAATTGCATATTTTAGGGAGTTTCGATCAATTCCAACGAAATTAGAATTAAAAACACAGGGCGACAAGGTGAAAATATCCATCTTTGGATCTTTCCCCACACCTTGACAATGCATCCTCCGAAAGTGCCTAAAATTCTCAAATTCTTTGCGCGCATTTCTCGTTACGGTAGGCAAATTTCCTCTATAAATTGCACATTTCAGGGAGTTTTCATCAATTCCGACGAAAATAGAATTAAAAACACAAAAATATTTTGCCCGCTTCGCGCGCATTTTTTAGGGCTTTTTTAGGTTT